>NW_019233912.1:0-2438 GCF_002742605.1 Olea europaea var. sylvestris
TCCAGTCAAATTTTAGCCCATTCCGACACCGTCGCGAAAAATTACGAAATTACCCCCGGCGCGATTTTTGTTTCCGATCAACCAGTCAAATTTTTTCCCATTCCGACAGAGTCACGAAAAATGATTAAATTGCCCCCGACGCGATTTTTATTTCCGATCAACCTGCCAAACTTAAGCCCCCTCCGACAAAGTCGAAAAAAATGATGAAATTGCCCTCGGCGCGATTTTTGTTTCCGATCATCCAGTCAAATTTTAGACCATTCCGACACCGTCGCGAAAAATGATGAAATTGCCCTCGACGCAATTTTTGTTCCCGATCAACCTGTTAAATTTTAGCCCATTTCGGCACAATCGCGAAGAGTGACGAAATTGCCCCCTACGCGATTTTTGTTTCCGATCAACCTATCAAATTTTAACCCATTCTGACACAGTCGCTAAAAATGACGAAATTGCCCCTGGCGCGGTTTTTGTTTCCGATCAACCAGTCAAATTCTAGCCCATTCCGACACAGTAAAAAAAATGACGAAATTGCCCCGACACGATTTTTATTTCCGATCAACCTGCCAAATTTCATCCCATTCCGACACAGTCGAGAAAACTGACGAAATTGCCCACGGCGCGGTTTTTGTTTCCAATCAACCAGTCAAATTTTAGCCCATTCCGACACAGTCGCGAAAAATGATGAAATTGCCCACGACGCAATTTTTGTATCCGATCAACCAGTCAAATTTTAGCCTATTTCGACATCGTCGCGAAAAATGACAAAATTGCCCCCGGCGCGATTTTTGTTTCCGATAACCTACCAAATTTTAGTCAATTCCGACACAGCTGCGAAAAATGACGAAATTACCCCCGGCGCGATTTTTTTTTCCGATCAACCAGTCAAATTTTAACCCATTAAGACACAATCGCGAAAAATGATTAAATTGCCCCCGACGCGATTTTTATTTCTGATCAACCTGCCAAATTTAAGCCCACTCCGACACAGTCGAGAAAAATGACGAAATTGCCCCAGCGCTGCTTTTGTTTCCGATCATCCAGTCAAATTTTAGCCCATTCTGACACAAACGCGAAAAATGATTAAATTGCCCCCGGCGCGATTTTTGTTTCCGATCAATCAGTAAAATTTTTGCCCATTCCGACAAAGTCGCGAAAAATGATTAAATTGCCACCGGCGCGATTTTTATTTTCGATCAACCTGCCAAATTTAAGCCCACTCCGGCACAGTCGAGAAAAATGACGAAATTGCCCCCTGCGAGATTTTTGTTTCTGATCATCCAGTCAAATTTTAGCCCATTACGACACCGTCGCGAAAAATTACGAAATTGCCCCCGGCGCGATTTTTGTTTCCGATCAACTAGTCAAATTTTTTTCCATTCCGACACAGTCGCGAAAAATGATTAAATTGCCCCCGACGCGATTTTTATTTCCGATCAACCTGCCAAATTTAAGCCCCCTCCAACAAAGTCGAGAAAAATGATGAAATTGCCCCCGGCGCGATTTTTGTTTTCGATCATCCCGTCAAATTTTAGACCATTCCGACATCGTCGCGAAAAATTACGAAATTACCCCCGGCAAGATTTTTGTTTTCGATCAACCAGTCAAATTTTAGACCATTCCGGCACAGTTGCGAAAAATGACGAAATTACCCCCGGCGTGGTTTTTCCTGTCAAATTTGAACCCATTCCGACACCGTCGCGAAAAATGACGAAATTGCCCCCGGCGCGATTTTTGTTTCCGATCAACTAGTCAAATTTTTGCCAATTCCGACACTGTCCGGAAAAATGATTAAATTGCCACCGGCGCGATTTTTATTTTCGATCAACCTGCCAAATTTAGGCCCACTCCGACCTACTGGACGTGGAAATTCTTGCTCTCATTCTTGCCGGACGGCTCGTGGGCAAAGGTGAATCAAGTCCATTCTCTCTGTCCTGATTATCGCGCGAGCTGAGGGGGGGAACTCGACGAAAGCCAACAGAAAGATTCGATATTCGATTCTGACTTTCGTAGAGCCGGTGCTGCTGTTGCCTAGTCGAGAAAAATGACGAAATTGCCCCCAGCGCGGTTTTTGTTTCCGATCATCTAGTCAAATTTTAGCCCATTCTGACACCGTCGCGAAAAATGACGAAATTGCCCCCGACGCGGTTTTTGTTTCCGATCAACCAATCAAATTTTAGCCTATTTCGACATCGTCGCGAAAAATGACAAAATTGCCCCCGGCGCGATTTTTGTTTCCGATCAACCTATCAAATTTTAGTCAATTCCGACACAATTGCGAAAAATGACGAAATTACCCACGACTCGATTTTTGTTCCCGATCAACCTGTCAAATTTTAACACAATCCGACACAGTCACGAAAAATGATTAAATTGCCCCCAGCGCGATTTTTATTTCTGATCAACCTGCCAAATTTATGCCCACTCCGACACAGTCGAGA
>NW_019233913.1:0-2438 GCF_002742605.1 Olea europaea var. sylvestris
AGAAAATAGTTTGAAATTTAAACTGTCCAGCAGTGTAATGTCACGTGGCAAAGTGTAAACTAACGTGTACACCATAGTTTACACGTTGCAAGATCCTTACAGGATTAACTTCGCTATTTGTACACTAATTTTTGACACGTTGTTTAATACTTACATTGTTGTCAAATGTCAATTAGATGGAAAAACTACTTGAAATTTAAACTATCCAACAGAGTAATGTCACGTTGTAAAGTCTAAACTAAAGTGTACAACATAGTGTACGTATAGCAAGGTCCTTATCGATTGAACTTTCCTATTTGGACGCTGGCTTTTGACACGTTGTTTGACACTTGCATTGTTGTAAAGTGTCAATTGGATGGGAAAATTGTTTGAAATTTAAATTGTCCAACAGGTTAATGTCACGTGGAAAAGTGTAAACTGAAGTGTACACCATAATGTACACGTAGCAAGGTCCTTAACGATCGACCTTTTCTATTTGTACACTGATTTTCGACACGTTGTTTGACCCTTGCATTGTTATCAAGTGTCAATTAGAGGGAAAAACTATTTGAAATAAAAACTGTCCAGCATGGTAATGTCACGTGGCAAAGAGTAAACTAAAATATACACCATAGTGTAAATGTAGCAAGGTCCTTACCGATTGAACTTTCCTATATGTACTCTGATTTTGAACACGTTGTTTGACACTTGTACTATTGTCAAATGTCAATTGGATGGGTAAACTGCTTAAAATTTAAACTATCCAATAAGGTAATGTCATGTTGCAAAGTGTAAACAATGTGTACACCATAGTGTACATGTTGTAAGGTCCTTACCGATTGAACTTTGCTCTTTGTACACTGATTTTTGACACGTTGTTTGAGACTTGCATTTTTGTCAAGTGTCAATTGGAGAGGAAAACTGAAATTGAAACTATCCAACAGGGTAATGTCATGTTGCAATGTGTAAATTAAAGTGTACACCATAGTGTACATGTAGCAAGATCCTTATTGATTGAACTTTGCAATTTGTACTCTGATTTTTGACATGTTGTTTGACACTTGCATTGTTGTCAAATGTCAACTGGATGGGCAAACTATTTTTGAAATTTAAACTGTGCAATAGGGTAATGTCACGTTGCAAATTGTAAACTAAAGTGTACACCACAGTGTACATGTAGAAAGGTCCTTACCGATTAAACTTTGCTATTTGCACACTGATTTTTGACATGTTGTTTGACACTTGCATTGTTGTCAATTGTCAATTGGATGGGTAAACTGTTTGAAATTTAAACTGTCCAACAGGGTAATGCCACGTGGCAATGTGTAAACTAAAGTGTACAGCATAGTGTACATGCGGCAAGATTCTTACTGATTGAACTTTGCTATTTGTACACAGATTTTGGACACGTTGTTTGACACTTGCATTGTTGTCAAGTGTCAATTGGATGGGAAAACTGTTTGAAATTTAAAATGTCCAACAGGGTAATGTAACGTGGAAAAGTGTAAACTAAACTGTACTCCATAGTGTACATTTTGCACAGTTCTAACCGATTAAAATTTGCTATTTGGACACCAATTTTTGTCATGATGTTTGACACTTGCATTGTTGTCAAGTGTCAAATGGAAGGGAACGCTGTTTAAAATTTAAACTGTCGAACAAGGTAATGTCGCGTGCCAAAGTTAAAACTAAAGTGTACATCATAGTGTACATATAGCAAGGTCCTTGTCGACTGAACTTTGCTATTTGTACACTGATTTTTGACACGTTGTTTACACATGCATTGTTGTCAAGTGTCAATTGGATGGGAAAATGGTTTAAAATATAAACTCTCCAACAGGGTAATGTCACGTGGCAAAGTGTAAACTAAGGTGCACTCCATAGTGTATATGTAGCAAGGTCTTTACCGATTGAACTTCGCTATTTGTACACTAATTTTTAACTCGTTGTTTGACACTTGCATTGTTGTCAAGTGTCAATTGGAAGGGAAAACTGTTTGAAATTTAAACTGTCCAACAGGGTAATGTCACATGGCAAAGTGTAAACTAAAGTGTACACCATGGTGTACATGTGGTAAGGTCCTTTCCGATTGAACTTTGCTACTTGTACACTAATTTTTGACATGTTGTTTGAAACTTGCATTGTTGTCAAGTGTCAATTGGAAGGGAAAACTGTTTGAAATTTAAACTGTCCAACAGGGTAATGTCACATGGCAAAGTGTAAACTAAAGTGTACACCATGGTGTACATGTGGTAAGGTCCTTTCCGATTGAACTTTGCTACTTGTACACTAATTTTTGACATGTTGTTTGAAACTTGCATTGTTGTCAAGTGTCAATTGGAAGGGAAAACTGTTTGAAATTTAAACTGTCCAACAGGGTAATGTCTTGTTGGAAAGTGTAAAGTAAAGTGTACACCATAGCGTACATGTGGCAAGGTTTTTATCGATTAAACTTTGCT
>NW_019233914.1:0-2438 GCF_002742605.1 Olea europaea var. sylvestris
AGCAGGGTAATAAAAAAAAAATTGATTCTTGCCCACTAAGTTTATTGGCATATAATTAATATGAAATGAAGTAGGTAAATTCGCTGTAATATACTGGTAAAAAGTAATAGAATAATGCTCTTTGTACACTCCACGTTGTACACAGAGTTTGACATTACTTGCAAATTCAAAAATGAATGGACAGAAAAGTGTTTTTCATTTTAAAACTGGTCATTCGTTGTGCGACAAGTGGCACAATGTCAAATTTGATGTCAAAAAAAAAAAAAGTAATAATCAGGATTTGATTATTATAATAGGATTGATTAAGACCTCAAACTAAGCAGAGAACACTGGAAAAGTAGATGAAGAAAATGACCCATTTACACTTTATATATTAGTGCTGAAGAGACTAGGAATAGGAATATGAATAAGAATTAGTTAAAACCAAATTGGAGTCCACTAAGCTTTTTAACCATGTACATATAAAAGATAATTAGGTACTCAAAAAGTCATCATAGCATAGTAATGAAAAGTAGTTAGGTCCATTTGACAGTATTTTTATTTTTCAGAAAATTTCTTGAGAAGTTACTTTATGCCAGTATCATCTAAAAGTTTTTTAAGACAAGCAAAATACTGTCAAAAAATTATTTAAAATATGTTCAAAAATAGTTTCTTAGTATCAAAAGCATCCTTGGACTTTCTAAAAGCATTGCCAAACATGCTTTAGTGTTCAAACCTTATCACTTTCCTTTATATTTGGAGGTAAGAGGATGCAAGTAGTAGTTCAAGATAGATTCTAAATGACACAATGAGTGATAATGCGAGAAGATTAAGCTCAAGCCTTGTGAGCGTAGACATATTTAGATGAAACTTAAACAGAATAAGACGTTTCATTATTTTCAATAATATTAGTAATTACTCTAAGATTATTAATGAAATGTAAAAATATATATATCTTAGAGTTGAATCTCTATCACTCTAGTGGATGCAATTAAAATAAGTTATCAACCAACTAATTATAAAATATTTATAGGAATAGTGCATCTGGGGCCGTTAAATGAGATTAATTGTAATAAATTTTGATGATTTATGAATTATTTAGATGTTGATTTTGTTTATTGGGTAAAACTAGTGGTAAATTGGTAGAATTGGAAGAAATGAATTTAAAAAGGGCAAAAACGAAAGAAGTCTAAAGTTCGAGGACCAAAGTGTAAATATTCAATAGTTTATTCGGACTATAAAATGATGACTGAAAATAAAAAATGATCAATTCGATTCAATTTGAAGTCAAATGAGTGAAATATATATAGTCGAAGTATTCTCACAAATCAATTTCCAATTGAAAAAGTTATGCTTCGGATTTTAAGTTTCAACTTGAGACTTATTTTTTGGAGAGTAAAAATTTGAATTAGAGAAATAAGAAGAATTGTGGCACTTTGAGTTATCTTTCCAACGTACTTTGAATTAACTTAATCAAACATCAGGAAAGATAGTTATGATCAAAATACTGAAAGCTACTCAGGGATATTATGATTCAAGCTAGCGTAAAGTACATTGTTTTCACCAACCCCAGAGCCATTTCGCTCAATGATGCACTTGTGCAGGAGTAATGCCTTTGGGCTCACACATGCTATTTTCGCAGATGAATTAGCAATTTCCTTTCACGATTTAAACTCTTTTCGAATCCAAATTGAACACGATTTTAACTGATTTTTTGGTTCTTATAAATACAAAATAAGGGCTGCACATGGGAAAAAAAAAATCTTTCTTGCCTCTTTATACATAATAGTATCATCAAATTCATCTAGTACAATGAGTCAATTACAATATTTTTGAGAGAGGAGGTCAAGCCTTAGCATGAAATTGAAACTCAATTACATCAAAATTTGAAGAATTTAACCTTGGACTTGAAGATTCATGATCCAGGAAATATTCCTCTATTATTTTTCTTGTAATTTATATATTAATATACTAGGCTAGAATAGCTTTTTATATTGGATGAAGATGAACCTTATTTATTATTTATTTCTAATTCAATATTAGTAGTTTAGTATCTCTTGCGTTTCTTGCTTAATTTTGAATACATATTGCATTATTTAATTGTTTTGCCATCAATTTGATAGTTAGTTACTTATTGTAGTTTTATGAGACTCACAATAAGTCTAGAATGCAACAAAATTAACACATGTTCAATAGATGTTAGGAATAACATTTATCACATATGCAGTCATATAAATAATATAAACTTTAATACGTTCTAACAATTCGAATTCGAGTTAGGAATAGATTCAAGCAGTGGTTAAGATAGATTTAATTTGTCTTGCAAAAGAAAATTATATTTCTTAACTTTATCGATTGTCAATAAAACATGAACGAAACTATTTTATAAATCAAGAATTTGAATAGATAGCAATAGACAGATTCTAGATCCAATACAATCATTAATATTTGATAAAAAT
>NW_019233915.1:0-2438 GCF_002742605.1 Olea europaea var. sylvestris
GGCGGCAATTTCGTCATTTTTCTCGATTGTGTCGGAAGTGGCTGAAATTTGACAGTTTGATCTCAAAATAAAAATCGCGCCGGCTGCAATTTCGTCATTTTTCTCGACTGTGTCGGAATGGGCTCAAATTTGACAGGTCGATCGGGAACAAAAATAGCGCCGGGTGTAATTTCGTCATTTTCCGCGACATTGTCGGAATTGGCTAAAATTTGACTGGTTGATCGGAAACAAAATTCGCGCCAGGGGCAATTTCGTCATTTTTCTCGACTGTGTCGGAATTGGCTGAAATTTTTGCAGTTTCATCGGAAATAAAAATCGCGCCGGCGGCAATTTCGTCATTTTTCTCGACTGTGTCGGAATGGGCTCATATTTGACAGCTTTATCGTTGACAAAAATCGCGCCGGGTGTAATTTCGACAATTTTCGCGACAGTGTCGGAATTTGCTGAAATTTGACTTGTTGATCGGAAACAAAAACCGCGCCGGGGGCAATTTCGTCATTTTTCGCGACGGTGTCGGAATCGGCTAAAATTTGACTAATTGATCGGAAACAAAAATCGCGCCGGGGGCAATTTCGTCATATTTCTCGGCTGTGTCGGAATTGGCTGAAATTTGGCAGTTTGATCGGAAATAAAAATCGCGCCGGCGGCAATTTCGTCATTTTTCTCGACTGTGTCGGAATGGGCTCAAATTTGACAGGTTGATCGGAAACAAAAATCGTGCCAGGGGTAATTTCGTCATTTTTCGCGACTGTGTCGGAATTGACTAAAATTTGAATTGTTGATCGGAAACAAAAATCGCGCCGGGGGCAATTTCGTCATTTTTCTCGGCTGTGTCGGAATTGGCTGAAATTTGATCGTTTGATCGGAAATAAAAATCGCGCCGTCGGCAATTTTGTCATTTTTCGCGATTGTGTCGGAATTGGTTAAAATATGATAGGTTGATCGGAAACAAAAATCGCGCCGGGGGCAATTTCGTCATTTTTCTCGACTGTGTCGGAATGGGCTCAAATTTGACAGGTTGATCGGGAACAAAAACCGCGCCGGCTGTAATTTCGTGATTTTTCGCGACTTTGTCGGAATTGGCTAAAATTTGATTGGTTGACCGGAAACAAAAGTCGTGTCGGGGGCAATTTTCGTCATTTTTCTCGACTGTGTCAGAATTGGCTGAAATTTGGCAATTTGATCAGAAATAAAAATTTCGCCAACGGCAATTTAGTCATTTTTCTCGACTGTGTCGGAATGGGCTCAAATTTCACAGGTCGATCGGGAACAAAAATAGCGCCGGGTGTAATTTCGTCATTTTTCGCGACTGTGTCGGAATTGGCTAAAATTTGACTGGTTGATCGGAAACAAAAATCGCGCCGGGGGGAATTTCGTCATTTTTCTCGACTGTGTCGGAATGGACTCAAATTTGACAGGTTTATCGGGAACAAAAATCGCGAGGGGTGTAATTTCGTCATTTTTCGCGACTGTGTCGGAATTGACTAAAATTTGACTTGTTGATCGGAAACAAAAACCACGCTGGGGGCAATTTCGTCATTTTTCTCGACTGTGTCGGAATTCGCTGAAATTTGGCAGTTTGATCGGAAATAAAAATTGCGCCGGCGGCAATTTCGTCATTTTTCACGACTGTGTCGGAATTGGCTTAAATTTGACAGGGTTATCGGAAACAAAAATCGCGCCGGGTGCAATTTCGTCATTTTCCTTGACAGTGTCGAAATGGACTCAAATTTGACAGGTTGATCGGGAACAAAACTAGCGCCGGGTGTAATTTCGTCATTTTCCGCGACTGTGCTGGAATTGGCTAAAATTTGACTGGTTGATCGGAAACAAAAATCATGTCGGGGGTAATTTCGTCATTTTTCTCATCTGTGTCGGAATTGGCTGAAATTAGGCAGTTTGATCGGAAATAAAAATCGCGCCGGCGGCAATTTCTTCAATTTTCTCGACTGTGTCGGAATGGGCTCAAATTTGACAGGTTTATCGGGAACAAAAATCGCTCCAGGTGTAATTTCGTCATTTTTCGCGACTGTGTCGGAATTGACTAAAATTTGGCTTGTTGATCGGAAACGAAAACCGCGCCGGGGGCAATTTCGTCATTTTTCTGGACTGCATCGGGATTGGCTGAAATTTGACAGGTTTATCGGGAACAAAAACCTCGCCGAGTGTAATTTCGTCATTTTTCGCGACAGTGTCTAAATTGGCTGAAATTTGACTTGTTGATCGGAAACAAAAACCTCGCCGGAGGCAATTTCGTCATTTTTCTCGATTGTGTCAAAATTGGCTGAAATTTGGCAATTTGATCTGAAACAAAAATCGCGCCGGGGCAATTTCGTCATTTTTCGCGACTAGGGAAGAATTGGCTAAAATTTGACAGGTTGATCGGAAACAAAAATCGCGACGGCGGCAATTTCGTCATTTTTCTCGACTGTGTCGGA
>NW_019233916.1:0-2438 GCF_002742605.1 Olea europaea var. sylvestris
TATGTATTTGGCCTCTTCGCCGCCTACACATCGAAGAAGGGGCGAAGCGAAGCTTCTCTTGTAAAGGGTGTCTTCTTGCAGGATGAAGTGTGCAGCCCTTCTCCTTAATTTCCTCGCCTCTCCTTTGGAAGCAGACAGTGTTTGTTCCTTTAGGTAAGCGATTATGGGCTGCATCCATAATGGGGTGCCTTCTATCCACAGTACCTCTTCGCCTTCGGAGGTGGAGGGCTTTGATAAGTGCTCAATGGGGACGATGTTTAGCAGCTCTGAGTCCATGCTGCTGGCTAATTTTGAGAGGGTGTCTGCATGTGCATTTTCTAAACGGGGGACTTGAGTCTGTTCAAACCTTTCAAAATGGGAAATTATGTCCAGAACCAACTTCAAGTACGCAAGCATGTTACCATCTTTGGCTGCGAAATTTCCATTTGCCTGATTTACTATGAGCTGAGAGTCACTGCTCGCTAGGAGCTTCCTGACCCGCATTTCCTTAGCGAGCCTCAGACCTGCCAGAAGGGCCTCGTATTCGGCTGCGTTGTTCGAGGCTTTGAAGCCGAACCTTACTGCACAATTTAGCTTATGGCCTTCCGGGCTCTCCAACACGATCCCTGCCCTTACGCCAGCCTCTCCTGAGGACCCATCTACAAATAGTTTCCATGTGGGGGGGGCCTTGGCTGGTTCCATTATCGCCTCCATTTCTAGGGCTTTGGTAAACTCAACCATAAAATCAGCAAGGGCCTGGCCCTTGACGGCTTGTCGAGGTCGAAACGTTAGATCGAACTCGCTGAGCTCGATGGCCCATTTCAGCAGGCGTCCTGACGCGTCTGTTTTCTGCATTACCTACTTTAAAGGGAAATTGGTGAGAACTTGTATTGAGTGTGCTTGGAAATATGGCCTCAGCTTTCTTGAGGCCGTGATAAGTGCGAGTGCCAATTTTTCCATGTCTGGGTAGCGTGTTTCAGCTGGGAGAGTGCTTTGCTGATGTAGTACACTGGCAATTGACGCTCATTTTCTTCCCTGATTAGGACTGCGCTGACTGCCACGTCCGAAACTGCTAGATACAGTAATAGAGATTTATCCGGTTGAGGTTTTGACAAAAGGGGTGCTTTCCCAAGGTGCTTCTTCAGAGCCTCAAAGGCTTCTTCGCATTCTGAAGTCCATTGAAATTTCTTTCCTTGCTTCAGTACATTGAAGAAAGGCAAGCTTTTATCAGTGGCTCTGGAGATAAAGCGGCTGAGTGCGGCTATCCGACCATTGAGACTTTGGACTCCTTCGGTTTCTGAGGTGACCTCATTTCTAGTAAGGCCGTTACTTTCACCGGATTTGCCTCAATTCCTCTTTAATTTACAATATATCCCAAGAACTGGCCTGATGCCACTCCAAAGGTGCACTTGAGTGGATTCAATTTCATATTATACTTTCTAAGTATCTGAAAGGTTTGGTCGATGTGACCCACGTGTTCGGTTGCCTGGAGGCTTTTGACCAACATGTCGTCTACGTAGACCTCCATGATTTTGCCAATGAGTTCGGCAAACATTATGTTGACTAACCTCTGGTATGTGGCCCCGACATTTTTCAATCCGAAGGGCATAACTTTGTAGCAATACAGGCCCCTGTCCGTAATGAATGATGTAGCTTCCTCGTCAGGTCGAAACATGAGTATCTGGTTGTACCCTGAGTATGCATCCATGAAACTCGGTAGTTCATGCCCAGCAGTAGAGTCCACAAGTTGATCAATTCTCGGAAGTGGGAAGTTGTCTTTGGGGCACGCCTTATTTAGGTTTGTGAAGTCCACGCATACCCTCCACTTTTCGCTGGACTTTTTCACCAAAACCGGGTTGGATATCCACCTCGGATAGATGGCCTCTCTGATGAAACCACTGCAGCTAAGTTTGCTTACTTCATCTTTCAGTACCTCGTACCGTTCCGGGTTTAGGGCACGCCTCTTCTGTCTATGGGGAGCATATGAAGGGTTGATGTTAAGGTGATGGCAACTGATCCTATGATTTATTCCCACCATATCTTCATGTTTCCATGCGAAGACATCCAGGTTCCCTTTCAGGAAACGTATCATCTCAGTTTTTACTTCAGGTGATAATAACTTCCCCATACGCAAGACTTGATTGTGGTCTTCTGGGTTGACGAGGAAAGTTTCCAATTCTTCCATGGGGGTTGCATTTAGTTCATAATCAATTATTCGGGGGTCTAACTCATCAAGAGGGTGTCCTTGTTCTGGGGTCTCTTCCATGTCGACGTCTCCCTCTTGTTCAATGGTATGTCCTTGTTCAAGGGCGTCGAGCATTTCCACGTCCGTACTGACTTCAGCGGGTACCTCAGCTAGGATTACATTAACAGTTCGGGGCTCGAATTTGCGCAGCGAGTTTAGGTAGCATGCCCTGGAGCCCATCTGATCGCCTCGAACTGTTGCAATCCCATGTTCG
>NW_019233917.1:0-2437 GCF_002742605.1 Olea europaea var. sylvestris
ACTAAAATTTCTCATGACTTTTGTTCATTGGCACATTTCCAATCAATTTTGACTCAAATTTAAATTTGATATTGTTCATTAGCTGGTTTCCAATCAAATTTGACTAAAATTCCTCTTGGGTTTGGTTATTGGCACGTTTTCATTCAAATTTGATTAAAATTTCATCTGCATTTTGTTCATCGTCAGGTTTCCAACCAAATTTTACTAAAATTTCTCATGACTTTTGTTCATTGGCACATTTCCAATAAATTCTGACTCAAATTTAAATTTGATATTGTTCATTAGCCGGTTTCCAGTCAAACTTGACTAAAATTTCGCTTAGGTTTCGTTCATTGGCATGTTTCTAATCAAATTTCAAGTTGAGTTTTATCATTGGCGCATTTCCAATAGAATTTTACTAAAATTTCACATGGGATTAGTTTTTTGGCGCATTCGCAATCAAAATTGACTAAAAATTTTGTCTGGATTTTGTTCATTGGTGCGTTTCCAATCAAATTTGACTGAAATTTCACCTTGGTTCTATTTATTAGCGTGGTTCTATACAAATTTGACTAAAATTTCACTTGAATCTTGTTCATTAGCGCGTTTCCAATCAAATTTGACTGAAATTTCACCTTGGTTCTATTTATTAGCGTGGTTCTATACAAATTTGACTAAAATTTCACTTGAATCTTGTTCATTAGCGCGTTTCCAATCAAATTTGACTGAAATTTCACCTTGGTTCTATTTATTAGCGTGGTTCTATACAAATTTGACTAAAATTTCACTTGAATCTTGTTCATTAGCGCGTTTCCAATCAAATTTGACTCAAATGAAAATTTGATTTTGATGATCAGCGGGTTTCTAGTGAAATTTGACTAAAATTTCGCTTAGGTTTAGTTTATTAGCACATTTTCAATCAAGTCTGATTAAAATTTCATCTGCGTTTCGTTCATCGACGGGTTTCCAATTAAATTTGACTGAAATTTCACATGGATTTTGTTCATTGGCGTGTTTCTAATCAAATATGACAAAAGTTTCACCTCACTTTGGTTCATTAGGGCGCTTCCAATCAAATTTGACAAAAATTTCACCTGTGTTTTTACCGTCGGTGGGTTTTCAATCAAATTTGACTAAAATCTCTCATGGGTTTAGTTCATTGGCACGTTTCCAATGAAATTTGATTCAAAATTGAAATATGATTTTGTTCATTAACTGGTTTCCAGTCAAATTTGACTAAAATTCCACTTAGGTTTAGTTCATTGGCGTATTTTTAGTCAAATTTAACTAAATTTTGAGTTGAGTTTTATCATAGGCGCGTTTCCAAGAGAATTTTCCTAAAATCTCGAACAGGTTTAGTTCTATGGCACGTTTCTAGTCAAATTTGACTAAAATTTCGTTCGAATTTTGTTCATTAGCTCAGTTTAGATCAGATATGACTGAAATTTTATTCTGAGTAAAATTTCATCTGGATTATGTTCATTGGTCTACTTCAAACCAAATTTAACTAAAATTTCACAAGGGTTTAGTTCATTGGCTCGTTTCCACTCAAATTTGACTTAAATTTCACTTGAATTTTGTTCATTGACGTGTTTCTAATCAAATTTGTCTTAAATTTCACCTAAGTTTGGTTATTTAGCGTATTTCCAATCAAATTTGATAAAAATTTCATCTTCATTTTGTTCATCAGGGGGTTTCCAATCAAATTTGATTAAAATTTCTCATGAGTTTGGTTCATTGAAGGGTTTCCAATCAAATTTGACTTAAATCTAAATTTGATTTTGTTCATTAGTGGGTTTCCAATCAGATTTGGCTAAAATTCCACTTAATTTTAGTTCGTTGCCGCGTTTCCAATCAAATTTGATTTTATTCATTAGCGGGTTTCCAGTCAAATTTGACTAAAATTTCGCTTAGGTTTGGTTATTGGCACGTTTTCATTCAAATTTGATTAAAATTTCATCTGCATTTTGTTCATCGTCAGGTTTCCAATCAAATTTGACTAAAATTTCTCATGACTTTTGTTCATTGGCACATTTCCAATCAATTTTGACTCAAATTTAAATTTGATATTGTTCATTAGCGGGTTTCCAATCAAATCTGACTAAAATTCCGCTTGGGTTTGGTTATTGGCACATTTTCATTCAAATTTGATTAAAATTTCATGTGCATTTTGTTCATCGTCAGGTTTCCAACCAAATTTTACTAAAATTTCTCATGACTTTTGTTCATTGGCACATTTCCAATAAATTCTGACTCAAATTTAAATTTGATATTGTTCATTAGCGGGTTTCCAGTCAAACTTGACTAAAATTTCGCTTAGGTTTCGTTCATTGGCATGTTTCTAATCAAATTTCAAGTTGAGTTTTATCATTGGTGCATTTCCAATAGAATTTTACTAAAATTTCACATGGGATTAGTTTTTTGGCGCATTCGCAATCAAAATTGACTAAAAATTTTG
>NW_019233918.1:0-643 GCF_002742605.1 Olea europaea var. sylvestris
TTTCCCATCAATCATTTAAATTTTAGCCGATTACGACAACATCGCGAAAAATGACGAAATTGCACCCGGCGCGATTTTTGTTTACTTTCAATCATTCAAATTATAGACGATTCCAAAACCGTCGCGAAAAATGACGAAATCGACCCCGGCGCGATTTTTTTTCCGATGAATCGTTCAAATTTGAGCCCATTTCGACACCGTCGCGAAAAATGGCGAAATCGCCCCGGCGCGATTTTTGTTTCCCATCAATCAGTCAAATTTTAGACGATTCCAACACCGTCGCGAAAAATGACGAAATTGCCCCCGGCGCGATTTTTGTTTCCCATCAATCAGTCAAGTTTTAGCCTTTCGACACCGTCGCGAAAAATGACGAAATCTCCCCCGGCGAGATTTTTGTTTCCCATCAATCAGTCAAATTTTAGCCTATTCCGACACCGTCGCGAAAAATGACAAAATTGCCCCCGGCGCGATTTTTGTTTCCCATCAATCAGTCAAATTTTAGACGATTCCAAAATCGTCGCAAAAAATGACGAAATCGACCCTAGCGCGATTTTTTTCCGATGAATCGTTCAAATTTGAACCCATTTCGACACCGTCGCGAAAAATGACGAAATCGCCCCCGGCGCGGATTTTTTTCGATTAA
>NW_019233918.1:685-2437 GCF_002742605.1 Olea europaea var. sylvestris
CAGTCAAATTTTAGCCGATTCCGACACCGTCGCGAAAAATGACGAAATTGCCCCCGGCGCGATTTTTGTTTCCCATCAATCAGTCAAGTTTTAGCCGATTCCAAAACAGTCGCGAAAAATGACGAAATCGACCTCGGCGGGATTTTTTTCCGATGAATTGGTCAAATTTGAGCCCATTTCAACACCGTCACGAAAAATGACGAAATGCCCCCCGCTCAATTTTTTTTCCCATCAATCAGTCAAATTTTAGCCGATTTCGAAACTGTCGCGAAAAATGACGAAATTGCCCCCGCGCGATTTTTTTCCGATGAATCGGTCAAATTTGAGCCCATTTCGACACCGTCGAGAAAAATGACGAAATCGCTCCTGGCGCGATTTTTGTTTCCCATCAATCAGTAAAATTTTAGCTGATTTCGAAACTGTTGCGAAAAATGACGAAATTACCCCCTGCGCGATTTTTGTTTCCGATCAATCGTTCAAATTTGTGCCCATTTCGACACCGTCGGGAAAAATGATGAAATCGCACCCTGCGCGATTTTTGTTTCCGATCAATCTGTCAAATTTGAGCCCATTTCGACACCGTTGCGAAAAATTACGAAATCACCCTCGGCGCGATTTTTGTTTCCCATCAATCAGCCAAATTTTAGCCGATTCCGACACCGTCGCGAAAAATGACGAAATTGCCCCCGGCGCGATTTTTGTTTCCCATAAATCAATCTAATTTTAGATAATTCCAAAACCGTCGCGAAAAATGACGAAATTGCCCCCGGCGCGATTTTTTTCCCGATGAATCGGTCAAATTTGAGCCCATTCCGACGCCGTCGCGAAAAATGACGAAATTACCCTCGGCGCGATTTTTGTTTCCCATCAATCAGTCAAATTTTTGACGATTTCAAAACCATCGCAAAAAATGACGAAATCGACCCCGGCGCGATTTGTTTTCCGATGAACGCGAAAAATGAAGAAATCGCCCCCCGCGCGATTTTTGTTTCCCATCAATCAGCCAAATTTTAGCCGATTCCGACACCGTCGCGAAGAATGAGTAAATTGCCCCCGGCGCGATTTTTATTTCCGATCAATCAGTCAAATTTTAGCCGATTCCGGCTCCGTCGCGAAGAATGAGTAAATTGCCCCCGGCGCGATTTTTATTTCCGATCAATCAGTCAAATTTTAGCCGATTCCGGCTCCGTCGCGAAGAATGAGTAAATTGCCCCCGGCGCGATTTTTATTTCCGATCAATCAGTCAAATTTTAGCCGATTCCGGCTCCGTCGCGAAGAATGAGTAAATTGCCCCCGGCGCGATTTTTATTTCCGATCAATCAGTCAAATTTTAGCCGATTCCGGCTCCGTCGCGAAGAATGAGTAAATTGCCCCCGGCGCGATTTTTATTTCCGATCAATCAGTCAAATTTTAGCCGATTCCGGCTCCGTCGCGAAGAATGAGTAAATTGCCCCCGGCGCGATTTTTATTTCCGATCAATCAGTCAAATTTTAGCCGATTCCGACACCGTCGCGAAATATGACGAAATTGCCCCCGGCGCGATTTTTGTTTCCCATCAATCAGTCAAATTTTAGCCGATTCCGACACCGTCGCGAAGAATGAGTAAATTGCCCCCGGCGCGATTTTTATTTCCCATCAATCAGTCAAATTTTAGCCGATTCCGACACCGTCGCGAGAAATGACAAAATTGCCCCCGGCGCGATTTTTGTTTCCCATCAATCAGCCAAATTTTAGACGATTCCAAAACCGTCG
>NW_019233919.1:0-2171 GCF_002742605.1 Olea europaea var. sylvestris
AAAACATAAAAGTGCTCATTCTTTCGAAAAATGGCCGAAATCCCTCGAACGTTACGACGAAGTTGTGAGTTCAATCCAAAACGATCGCTACATTTCCGAAAAGTACTTATGGGCCCAAGACGGATGCCGTGTACAAAATTTAAGCTTAATTCTTCGCACGCCGACTATCCTAGCGTTCCAAATATAAAAGTGCTCATTCTTTCGAAAAATGGTCGAAATCCCTCGAACGTCACGAAGAAGTTGTGAGTTCAATCCAAAACGGTCGCTACATTTCCTAAAAGTACTTATGGGCCTAACACGGACATCGTGTGTAAAAGTTACGCTCAATTCTTCGTACGCCGACTATCCAAGCGTTCCAAATATAAAAGTCCTCATTCTTTCAAAAAATGGCTGAAATCCCTCGAACGTCACCATGAAGTTGTGAGTTCAATCCTAAACGGTCGCGACATTTTCAAAGAGTACTTATGGGCCAAAAATGGTCACCGTGTGCAAAAGTTGCGCTCAATTCTTCGTACGCCGACTATCCAAGCGTTCCAAATATAAAAGTGCTCATTCTTTCGAAAAATGGACGAAATCCCTCGAATGTCACAACGAAGTGGTGAGTTCAATCCAAAATGGTCGCTACAATTCCAAAAAGTACTTATGGGCCAAAAACGGACACCGTGTGCAAAAGTTACGCTCAATTCTTCATACGCCGACTATCCAAGCGTTCCAAAATATAAAAGTGCTAATTCTTTCGAAAAATGGCCGAAATCCCTCGAACGTCACGACGAAGTTGTGAGTTCAATCCAAAACGGTCGCTACAATTTCAAAAAGTGCATTTGGCCCCAAAACGGACGTCGTGTGCAAAAGTTACGCTAAATTTTTCGCACGCTGGCTATCCTAGCGTTCCAAATATAAAAGTGCTCATTCTTTCAAAAAATGGCTGAAATCCCTCGAACGTCACGACGAAGTTGTGAGTTCAATCCAAAACGGGCGCTACATTTCCAAAAAGCACTTATGTGCCCAAAACGGACGCCGTGTGCAAAAGTTACGTTCAATTCTTCGCACTCCGACTATCCTACCGTTCCAAATATAAAAGTGCTCATTCTTTCAAAAAATGGCTGAAATCCCTCGAACGTCACGACGAAGTTGTGAGTTCAATCCAAAACGGTCGCTACATTTCCAAAAAGTACTTATGTGCCCAAAACGGACGCCGTGTGCAAAAGTTACGCTCAATTCTTCGCTCTCCGACTATCCTAGCATTCCAAATATAAAAGTGCTCATTCTTTCAAAAAATGGCTGAAATCCCTCGAACGTCACGAAGAAGTTGTGAGTTCAATCCAAAATGGTCGCTACAATTCCAAAAAGTGCATTTGGCCCCAAAACGGATGCCGTGTGCAAAAGTTACGCTCAATTCTTCGCACGCCGACTATCCTTGCATTCCAAATATAAAAGTGCTCATTCTTTCAAAAAATGGCTGAAATCCCTCGAACGTCACGACGAAGTTGTGAGTTCAATCCAAAACGGTCGCTACATTTCCAAAAAGTACTTATGGGCCTAAAATGGACATCGTGTGCAAAAGTTACGCACAATTCTTCGTACGCCGACTATCCAAGCGTTCAAAATATAAAAGTGCTCATTCTTTTGAAAAATGGGCAAAATCCCTCGAACGTCACGACGAAGTTGTTAGTTCAATCCAAAACGGTCGCTACAATTCCAAAAAGTACTTATGCGTAAAAAACGGACACCGTGTGCAAAAGTTACGCTCAATTCTTCATACGCCGACTATCCAAGCGTTCCAAATATAAAAGTGCTCATTCTTTCAAAAAATGGTCGAAATCCCTTGAACGTCACGAAGAAGTTGTGAGTTCAATCCAAAACGGTCGCTACGATTCCAAAAATTGCATTTGGCCCTAAAACGGACGCCGTGTGCAAAAGTTACGCTAAATTTTTCGCACGCCAACTATCCTACCGTTCCAAATATAAAAGTGCTCATTCTTTCAAAAAATGGCTGAAATCCCTCGAACGTCACGACGAAGTTGTGAGTTCAATCCAAAACGGTCGCTACATTTCCTAAAAGTACTTATGGGCCTAAAATGGACATCGTGTGCAAAAGTTACGCATAATTCTTCGTACGCCGACTATCCAAGCGTTCAAAATATAAAAGTCCTCATTCTTTCGAAAAATGG
>NW_019233919.1:2212-2437 GCF_002742605.1 Olea europaea var. sylvestris
CTCGAACGTCACGACGAAGTGGTGAGTTCAATCCAAAACGGTCGCTACATTTCCAAAAAGTACTTATGGGCCCAAAACGGACGCCGTGTGCAAAAGTTACGCTCAATTCTTTGCACGCCGACTATCCTAGCGTTCCAAATATAAAGTGATCATTCTTTCAAAAAATGGCTGAAATCCCTCGAACGTCATGAAGAAGTTGTGAGTTCAATCCAAAACGGTCGCTAC
>NW_019233920.1:0-2436 GCF_002742605.1 Olea europaea var. sylvestris
TGGATCACGAGATTTTAGCCAAATACCTTCGTTTGGGCCTCCGAATAATAAATTTCCGTATTAATTATGCCAGGTTGAAGAAGTGCTTGACATAAAATTAACAAAGAAAAATCGCACCCAAGGCAATTTTGTCCTTTGTCGCAACGGTGTCGCAACGGGCCGAAATTTGGCAGGTTGATTGGAAACGGCCCGCGAAATTGGAATCGGGGCACAAACCCGGGATCACGAGATTTTAGCCAAATTCCTTCGTTTGGGCCTCCGAATACTAAATTTCCTTATTAATTATGTCAGGTTGAAAAAGTGCTGCATAGAAAATTAACAAAGCAAAACCGCACTAGGGGCAATTTTGTCATTTGTCGCGACGGTGTCGGAATGGGCCGAAAGTTGGCAAGTTGATTGGAAACGGCCCCTCGAAATTGGAGTCGGAGCGCAGACTCGGGATCACGAGATTTTAGCCAAATTCCATTGCTTGGGCCTCCGAATAATTAATTTTCGTATTAATTATGTCTGGTTGAAGAAGTGCCGGACAGAAAATTAACAAAGAAAAATCAGACCGGGGGCAATTTTGTCATTTTTCGCGACGGTGTCTGAATGGGCCGAAATTTGGCAGGTTGATTGGAAACGGCCCGTGAAATTGGACTCAGGGCACGGACTCGGGATCACGAGATTTTAGCCAAATTCCATCGTTTGGGCTTTTGAATAATTAATTTCCTTATTAATTATGATAGGTTGAAGAAGTGCTCGCAGAAAATTAACAAAGCAAAACCGCACCAGGGGTAATTTTGTCATTTTTCGCGACGCTGTCGAAATGGGCCGAAATTTGACAAGTTGATTGGAAACGGCCCGCGATATTGGACTCGGGGCACAGACTTTGGATCATGGGATTTTAGCCAAATTCCTTCGTTTGGGCCTCCATATAATTAATTTCCTTATTAATTATGTCAGGTTGAAGTGTTGGACAGAAAATTAACAAAGCAAAATCGCACCAAGGGCAATTTTGTCATTTGTCACGACGGTGTCGGAATGGGCTGAAATTTGGGAGGTTGATTGGAAACGTTCCGCGACATTGGACTCGGGCCACAGACCCGGGATCATGGAATTTTAGCCAAATTCCTTCATTTGGGCATCTAAATAATTAATTTTCGTATTAATTATGTCTGGTTGAAGAAGTATTGGACAGAAAATTAACAAAGAAAAATCGGACCAGGGGCAATTTTATCATTTGTCGCGACGGTGTCGGAATGGACCGAAATTTGGCAGGTTGATTAGAAACGGTCCGCAAAATTTGACTCGGGGCACAGACCTGGGATCACAGGATTTTAGCCAAATTCCTTCGTTTGGGCGTCCGAATAATTAATTTTCATATTACTTATGTCAGGTTGAATATTGTTGGGCTGAAAATTAACAAAGAAAAACCGGACCAAGGACAATTTTGTTATTTGTCGCGATGGTGTCGGAATGGGCCGAAATTTGTTTGGTTGATTTGAAATCGTCCGCGAAATTGGACTAGGGACATAGACTCGGGATCACGGGATTTTTGCCAAATTCCTTGGTTTGGGCCTCCAATTATGTCAGGTTGAAGAAGCGCTGGACAGAAAATTAACAAAGCAAAACTGCACGTGGGGCAATTTTGTCATTTGTCACAACGGTGTCGAAATGGGCCGAAATTTGGCAGGTTGATTGGAAACGGCCTGAGAAATTGGACTCGGGGCACAGACCCGGGATCACAGGATTTTAGCCAAATTCCTTCGTTTGGTCCTCTGAATAATTAATTTCCTTATTAATTATTTCAAGATGAAGAAGTACTGGACAGAAAATTAAGAAAGCAATACCGCACTTGGGGAAATTCGATCATTTGTCGCGATGGTGTCAGAATGGACCGAATTTGGCAGGGTGATTGGAAACGCCCCGCAAAATTAGACTCGGGCACAGACCCGGGATCACGGGATTTTAGCCAAATTCCTTCGTTTGAGCCTCCGAATAATTAATTTTTGTATTAATTATGTCAGGTTGAAGAAGTGTTGGACAAAAAATTAACAAAGAAAATCCGGACCAAGAGCAATTCTATCATCTGTCGCGACGGTGTCAGAATGGGCCGAAATTTGGCGGGTTGATTGGAAACGGCACGTGAAATCGAACTCGAGGCACAGACCCCGGATCACGGGATTTTAGCCAAATTCCTTCGTTTGGGCCTTTGAATATTTAATTTCCTTATTAATTATGTCAAGTTGAAGAAGTACTTGATCGAAAATTAACAACGAAAAATCGGAGCAGGGGCAATTTCGTCATTTGTCGCGACGGTGTCAGAATGGGCCGAAATTTGGCAGGTTAATTGGAAACGGCCCACGCATTAGACTTGGGGCATAGACCCGGTATCACGGGATTTTAACTAAATTCCTTCATTTGGGCCTCCGAATAATTAATTTCCTAATTAAT
>NW_019233921.1:0-2436 GCF_002742605.1 Olea europaea var. sylvestris
AAATGTTTACGGTCCAGATATGTTTTTCTTGTAACCTTGCATTTTATTTAAAAATTTCTATTATCTGCTTACGATTTCACCAGGTTGTCAGAGCGAAAAAGAAAGAAACCGGAACTGTCTATGCCATGAAGATCATGGATAAGAAGTTCATCACAAAGGAAAATAAAACTGATTATGTAAAATTGGAGCGCATTGTATTAGACCAGTTAGATCATCCTGGTGTAGTGCGGTTGTTTTTTACATTTCAAGATACTTACTCTCTGTGTGAGTGTTCTCATCACATTACTAGATGTTCTATTGTTATGTTGGGTGATTTTTACGGATGTAGATGTAACGCAATGTTTCTGAATTTACTATGAAGACATGGCGCTTGAATCTTGTGAAGGCGGAGAACTTTTTGATCAAATAACGAGGGTAAGTAGAATGTGAAAGCATGTATGTTTCTATGGCTGCAATCTGTGAAAAGTCTAGTTAAATGAGTGCATCAAAAGTTGTGCTAAAATTTAGTTTTGACAATTTGATAAATGTTGTTAGATTTAGAGAGAAATGAAGATTAGAAATAAGCAAATGGAATGTGAAGTGGAAAATTGAAAGTGGTTTTCCGACTTAGGTTGCGCTTTAGGATAAATCTATGAGTGTAAAAGTAAAATTTCCAATGTTTTTTAATTTGATTTAGCTTGGAATAATGTGGATCCACAAGAAAGAATGCTCTCTCTTTCATGTCCTAATGCACCAAATAAACCTGAAACCCCTATTGCCTCCTCCCTCCCCTAAAAAAATCTGATTGCCCTTTGTTTTCTTCCCTTCCTTCCAATTAAAACTTATTATAAGACTCTTATGAATTTTGCGTTATTTCCTTTGATAGCAAGTCACCATCTCTTCATGTAATGTAGCCTTTCTTTAATGCATAATAGGCTCTGTGTTCCAACCAAATCAAATTTCTTGAAAAAGTATAATCAGGATTTAGTGCGTCATTACTTTTATTATCTACCGTAAAAACGATAATATGTGCATTAATCTTGGCCAAGCCTTTGCACAATGAAATCTTGTTGATTTCTTGTGGGTGCAGAAAGGCCGCTTGTCTGAGGATGAGGCTCGTTTTTATGCAGCTGAAGTTGTGGATGCTCTTGAATATATACATAGTATGGGGTTGATACATCGAGATATTAAGGTAGGTTGCTGCATTAAAAAATTCTATTTCATTTTAGAAATGCTAATAGTTTCTTGAATGGCAGCCCGAGAACCTGCTACTTACTGCAGATGGACATATTAAAATTGCTGACTTTGGTAGTGTAAAGCCCATGCGAGACAGTCAGATAACAGTCCTTCCAAATGCAGCATCGGGTGGGTCTTTCTTACTGCATTGTTGCTTCCAAAAAATTGAAGTCGTTTTCCTATGAACAAGAGTTTAAAGAATAATTGTCATCATTTATCCCCAGAAGATAAGGCGTGTACCTTTGTGGGGACAGCTGCTTATGTACCTCCAGAAGTATTAAATTCTTCTCCCGCAACTTTCGGGTAATGAACTTGTGTTCATTGTCTGTTGATTTATAGTTTGTGGGAATTTAGTTCATATTAATTAGTTATATCTGAAAAATGAATGATCATGAGAGACAGTTGATATACAATGAAGTGGTTCCTGCATTTCATTATTAGTCACGTGTTGTTCCAATATGACAATTTAGTTACTCCCCTAAATTATGTTCACCCAGGAATGACATCTGGGCACTTGGATGCACGCTTTACCAAATGCTTTCAGGGACTTCTCCCTTTAAAGATGCTAGCGAATGGCTTATTTTTCAAAGAATTATTGCTAGAGACATCAGATTTCCAAATTACTTTTCAGCCGAAGCACGAGATCTCATTGATCGGTTATTGGTAACCCATAATTACTCTTTCCATTTGTTTTTTATGTATTTCGTTTACTATTTTTTCATCTGATGTTAGTTTATGAAAAATCTTAAAAATTGGAAAAGAATCATGAGAAGAATGGGGAAGAAGCATCAGCGTTGTTGTGGCTGGTATGCATAGGATATAAGAGTGTTCTTTGGATGATGATCTGATATTGAAATAGTTACATCAAAATGAAGGATGTGCCTTGAAGAGTTGCAGCATTCTATATTATGATTTTTTGCATGTCAATGGGGAATATCTGTTTGCCAAAACATTCAAATTCTAAGCTGTCAGATTTTGTCTTCGTATGATTGACCACTGAAACTGTTTTCATTTTTCTTTTTAATCTAACTACAGTTCTTGGGCAATGTTGATGTAGGACATAGATCCCAGCAGGCGCCCAGGTGCAGGACCTGATGGTTATGCTTCACTCAAAAGCCATCCTTTCTTCAAGGGAATTGATTGGAATAATTTGAGGGAGCAACCCCCACCAAAACTTGCAATGGAGCCTAAAGTGCGCCCTTTTTTTTTTCTTTTTTTGTT
>NW_019233922.1:0-5952 GCF_002742605.1 Olea europaea var. sylvestris
CAACAAATTTTAACTCTGGTGCATTGTCTGATCTGAACATCTTTATCCCTTTGTGAAATTGAGTTTCAATCATTTTAAAAAATTTGGGAATGATGCTACTGACTTTTGACTTGTGTTTCATGAGATATACCCATGTGAAACGAGTACTGTCATTTACTAAAGTAAGGAAGTATCTGTGTCCAGAATGTGATGCAACATGGTATGGTCCCCATGTATCACAGTGTACTAAATCAAAGGCATTTGCAGAAAAATGGTTGTTGGAGACAAATGATAGCCTTCTTTGCTTTGCCAATGGACAAACATTAGAAGGGATTGAATTATGATCCTTACTTTGATCAAACTTTAAACCCAAAGAGTCTTTCAAAGGTGCTAATTTTTTAAAAGACAAATGTCCTAATCTATGATGCCAAGTATTGGCATTCACTTTATTTACAACTGAGGAAACAGAAACACAAACTTTATCAATCGAAAGATTTCTACTGTGAGTTGGAAATGAATCCAATGCTGTTGCACTAATGATGTAAAGACCAGCACTTCTCCTACCCTTGCCAATCATCTTCTGGTTGTGTGTATCCTGGATATCACACTCATTAGCAAAAAATCTGACAATAATATTCGAATCCTTGATCAATGAACTTACAGACATCAGATTGAATTTAAAGTTTGGCACATATAGTACATCTTCAAGCATCAGATTATTGCTAAACTTTACAATCCCAACAAAACTCACAGGTATCCTCTTATGATTTGGTAAGGTAACATACGCATTCTCAATCAATTTCATAGAGTAAAAGGCAGACTTACTGAAGCATATATGGCTAGTTGCCCCAGAATCCATAACCCAGTGCTTAGGAGAATTTAGACATGGGTTAAGTACAATAGAAAAACAAGTACCTGAGACTTGATTAGTATGTTCATCATTTCTAGTGTTGGTTTTTGCAGAAGTCAGATGGTTGCCCAGCATGTTCATCAATTGTTGATATTGGGTATGGTTCAAGGAATGCATGAAATCTTCTGCATTTGTGTGTGCTTGTTCTGACTTGTTCGCAAATACCACTTGATTAGCAGCAATATGTCGTGGCTGATTGTCCACTTGATCAGTAAAGTTGGATCTCTGCTTCATCTTATACCCAGGAGGATACCCATGCAGTTTATAGCATTTATCCACCGAGTGCCCTACAAGTTTGCAATAAGTGCAAATTGGTTTTTCTTTCTTCTGAAATTTGTGCTGTCCTAAGCTGCCTTTCTTTGGATCGATTTTGGCATAGAACGCCATTGAGTCTCCAGTGTTGGAGATACCAGCATTAATGCTTATATTGCGCTGGTGTTCTTCTTGAGATACAAGGGAAAATACTTTGTTGATGGAAGGCATTGGGTCCATAAGTAGTAGTTGACCCCTACCTTGTGCAAATGTATCATTCAACCCCATCAAGAAACTCATGACATACTCCATCTGGTAATGTTCTGAGAGCTTCTTATTTTCACCGCAAGAACATTTTCCACAAGAGCATATTGGTCTATAGTTGCTTAATTCTTCCCAAATTGTTTTCAATTTAGTGAAATACACACCCACAGATAATTGCCCCTGAGTGAGGTTCATCAGCTCACGCCTTAATTGGAATATACGAGGCCCATTCCTTTGTTGAAACCTTTCCTTCAAATCGATCCATATATCATGGGCAGATTCAGAATAAATCACACTTGCAGAAATTTCTTTCGAAACTGAATTCAGTATCCACGAAATGACTATATTGTTGTTTCGAATCCAATTGCTGACCTGATCATCACTGTTGTCAGGTTTGGCTATTGACCCATCAATAAAGCCGATTTTATTCTTCACAAAGAGAGGAATCATCATGGCTCAACTCCATGAAGAATAGTTATCACCAGTAAGGAGTTGTGACACAAGCACAAGTCCCGGATTATCAGAATGATGGAGGTAATACGGGCTGGAGATATCATCAATTGCGGTGGAATTGCTAGTTGATGATGGGGAATTAATTTGATCAGTAGCTGACGCCATATCAAATCAACTACAAATTGATTAGGGAAGAAAGGAAGAGAGAGTACCATATTGAAGAAAGGAAGAGGAATAAAATCCATTGTATTCTTCACGTTTTCATGCATCTATACAATAGGGTATAAATAGAAGAAGAAAATGAACAAATTAAAAACAAACTCTAACAAACTGTAACAAAAAGAATGTGAATGAAAATGACGTGGGTAAACAAACTATTCTAGCTTCCAATAACATTCAGTCCTTAGCTCCAGCTGTATTCCTTGCTGCCTTGCTAGATTCTGTTACATTGTTTACAGGTGGATTGTCAAATGTATGTGAAGTCACTTTTCTGTTAATCTTGTAATTTTTTCACTTTTTGAATATAATTCGCCACTGTATCCTGCTTGTTCACTTTTCTTTTTAGATCTTTGTAAAGTTGCATTTGGAATGATTAAATTGGAAGTGATGCAGGCTTTGGAATTCAATATCAAATTGGTTTATATATATAGTTCAGATAACTTTTAGAGTTTTTGTGATGATATAAAAATGCAGTAGTAACTGGACTGAAAATTATCAACGTAGTTCAAAATTCACACCAATAATATAAATCATTCAAACAGTACTGGACTGCTGGTAACTGGAGCTCTCATTTATCTCGCACTTGCTAAACTGAAATTATCTTTTGTATTCCATGCTGCTACATCTGATCACTATTTCTATGTTGTTTGTTAGTTAATAAGGATTTTGACAGTGCGCTGTTACATGAACTAAATCCTTAGCATTCCATTGCAGCCAAAACTTGTAGCAGTATCAAATTCCATTGCTTTTGCAAATCCTAAAGCTCCACTTTAGCCTCGCCTTGCTCAAGGGAAGTCTTGGGATGAAGTAAGTTATCTAGATGTTCACCAATAATATCTTTTAATAGTTTTGTCATCCTGTAGCTCAAACAGAATTTTGGCATGAATTTTTGTCTGTTACCTTATGGAAGTTGCATTTCTGCTACCTTAAACGATTTTGATAAGACAATTAGAAATTTTTGCCCTCATTCAATGTCACTGCATATTGTTCTCTTTGGTACATTTTTTGCATGTTTCGTAAACAGTATTACATCATAATGGTCAATATTATCAAAATAATTTTTAACTTCTTTTTCTTAGTTAGTGGCTTCTAGTATTGGCTAATCTACTTTCCAAAAGTGCCATTAACTCTCTTACAGAACTAATCTATTGCATTTCTTTTTCTTGACCTGAATTATGCTTTGCAGATGACAGTAACATGGACAAGTGGCTATAATATACATGAAGCCATTCCTTTCGTAGAATGGGGTTGGAAGGATCAAGAACAAAAGCGCTCCCCGGCTGGAACATTAACATTTGAGCGTAACAGCATGTGCGGTATGATTTACATTTTATGACCACATTCTTGCTACTGTATGTTGATGTGCTCTGCATATTGTTCTCTTTGGTACATTTTTTGCATGTTTCGTAAACAGTATTACATCATAATGGTCAATATTATCAAAATAATTTTTAACTTCTTTTTCTTAGTTAGTGGCTTCTAGTATTGGCTAATCTACTTTCCAAAAGTGCCATTAACTCTCTTACAGAACTAATCTATTGCATTTCTTTTTCTTGACCTGAATTATGCTTTGCAGATGACAGTAACATGGACAAGTGGCTATAATATACATGAAGCCATTCCTTTCGTAGAATGGGGTTGGAAGGATCAAGAACAAAAGCGCTCCCCGGCTGGAACATTAACATTTGAGCGTAACAGCATGTGGGGTATGATTTACATTTTATGACCACATTCTTGCTACTGTATGTTGATGTGCTCTATGATTGTTGCGGACCTTGCGGTGATGGAAGAATAAGGGTTATATATGCAAGTTTTCTTTCTCAAAGATGACCTTGTAATTAGTTAAAGGTGGAAGGAGTAAGTAAGCTCATCAGGCTTACTTTAACTACTCGAAATTTCGGGTTTTCGAAAGTATAGATAGTTTGCTTGACTGATGAAAATCATGAATAATTTTCTTCGGCGGGTTTTGTTAGGTTTGGAAGTTATGCTTGTTGGATAGAAATGTAAGAAAACTAAATCAATAATGACCTTAAGTCGAAATCTTTTCAGGATGGGATAACAGTTTGGATTGCAGCAATTCTAATTTCATGCCGGAGCTTTATGTCCAATGTTTTATTAAGATTTAGTAATTTGAATATCTCCATTCTTTATTTTGTTACCTATGTTTTCTCTCCAATCTACTGGCATTTTATCCCTTGGTCTCATTCTAAAGTGCAAGAGTAAAGCAAATCTATCAGGTGGTCTCTTTTTTAAGATACCTATAGATTTTAATAAACATAGCTCAATGTGGCGAATGAAATGCATCTGATAAGAATCCGAAAATTGGCTTGTACTTTGTAGGTTCACCAGCACATACGGTTGGCTGGCGTGACCCTGGTTTCGTACAAACGAGTTTCTTAAAGGATTTGTGGCCAAATACTATGTAAGTTTCATAATCGTATATGTTTTATACGGATATAATTCCTTTGTAGGCATCGATAATATAGATGTTCTCTACTGTGGCTGCAATGATTATTTTCCAGATATACATACAAAATGGGTCACCTATTAACAGATGGATCCTGCATTTGGAGCAAGTAGTATTCGTTCAGATCATCCCCATATCCAGGACAAGACTCACTGCAACATGTGATAATCTTTGGCGACATGGGGAAGGTAATATTGTGCATTAATTTGAAAAAAAAAAAATTGTTGGGATCCTTGGAGTTCAATCAAACAATAAATATCAATCAATAAAAGATTTCAAGGCAAAATCAAGGAATATAAAATGGAAAAACACAACCCAATCTCGGCCGAAATGGACAGCAACTTCTCCTCTTCCTTATGGCTGATTTATAGGCTCAGGAACAGCTCCCATGTCATGCAAATCACCTTCCAAAGAGAGAGAGAGAAACCAGCAAAGAACCTCGCTAGAAACCGCCACCAACGCACCCTCGACTTTCTACCAAGCTTTGAGAAAGTTCACCTATACTTAGCCACTATTCCAGCCTAAGTTATCTCAAGGGACTCTCAAGAAGAAGCTCACAAGAAGGTGCAAAAATGGACAGAGTGGTCGACTGGAGAAGAGAGAAAAGACCTGTCCTGCCAAAACGTGGGGGAAGCCCTTTTTGTGGTAACCATCTAGTCAAAGCTTCTTCCCCAAGACAAGGCAACAAAAATATCTCACATAGATTAAATCCCGGCCGTCGATCCCATCCAATGGTCCATAATAAAACTAGACAAGCACAATCCATGTAAATTACACAAATAGCACTTAAGTCTAATGGAGTTAAGAGAACCATATTCTCACATTCTTTACCTTGGTTCTCATAACACTCTCTCTTGGTTTCGAATTTGCACATGGAAGAACTGTTCATCATCATCGCCCACTACCTGCAAGAAAAATTAACCAGTGTCAATATGTAATAAAGATAAGCACAATTTAAATTTACCTGCAGGTAGAATTTTTGTTCCCACATCAGAGGGATTCCTTTCAGTGTGAATTTTAACAAGATTAACTTCACCTTGAGACAGTTTCTCACATATAAAATGATATTTCACCTCAATATGTTTAGTTCTTTTATGATAAACAGGATTCTTACAAAGCAATAAAGCACTTTGACTATTAGTAAACATAACAGGTGTATCATGCATGAAGTTCAATTCCTTTAAAATTCCTTTTAACCAAGTACATTCTTTAACCGCCTCAATTATGGCAACATACTCTGTCTCAGTACTTGACAAAATAACTAAAGGCTGCAGCTGTGACTTCCATGTTATACAATTGTCACCAAGTGTAAAAAAATAAGCTGTGGTAGACTTTCTGTTATCCTTGTCACCAGCAAAATCAGAATCTATATACCCCTTTAGAGTAAGTTTTTCAGATCTTTTTTCAT
>NW_019233922.1:6435-76909 GCF_002742605.1 Olea europaea var. sylvestris
GATTTGGAGGCTCTTCCGTCCACAACTCCTGTGGGGTCTTAAACCCTATACTGCTGGATGGAGACCTATTAATCAGATAAGCTACAGTACTTGCAGCTTCAGTCCAAAAACCTTTCGCAAGGCCAGAGCTAATCAACATACACCTAACTTTGTTCATTATGGTCCTGTTCATTCTTTCAGCGACCCCATTTTGTTCAGGTGTGTATTTAACAGTTCTGTGTCTTGTTATACCTTTATGCTTACAGAAGTTGTCAAATTCGATATTACAGAATTCAAGCCCATTATCAGTTCTTAATGTTTTAAGTTTCTTGTCTAACTGATTCTCAACAGACTTTAACCAAACCCTGAATTTCCCAAAATTTTCCGACTTAGCCTTCAAAGGATAAATCCAAACTTTTCTTGAGTAATCATCCACTAAGGACAAGAAGTACTTGCTTCCACCAAATGTGGAGTGCTTCTCCGGGCCCCATAAATCAGCATGGACATAGTCCAATGGTCTGCTGGTCCTATGAGAGCTAGCTTCAAAGCTCACCTTATGGGACTTACCCAAAACACAAGTTTCAAAGAATTCCATAGTTCGATGTCATCTTTTCCAAGTAATTTCTGATTACTTAAAGATTTTAGCCCTTTAAACCCAATATGACCCATTTTGTTATGCCAAAGTTCAGTTTTATCTTTACTCACAGTAAGAAGGCTAGAATCAACTGGTATTCAGTTCTACTCTCAAGATAGTACAATCCATTCCTCTTAGGCCCTTTCATAACTATGAGAGAACCCTTCATAATTTTCAAAATCTTGTTACCAGACTTGAAGGTATATCCCTCATCTTCAAGAGAACCTAAGGAAATGAGGTTCCTCTTTAAATTTGGGACATATCTAACATTTCTGAGTTGCGTGACGGCCCCATCGTACATTCTGATGGCTATGTCACCTACTTCAACCACATTTTGAGAATTATTGTCTCCCATGTAGACCTTCCTAGGTTCAGTCTCTCTATAGTTATAGAACCAAGACCTATCAGGGCACATATGGAAAGTGCACCCTGTGTCTAGAATCCAATTTTTGTCAAATTCTTCCTCAGACACATTCATGACATGCAAACGATCAAATTCAGAAACAATAGCAGCATTATCAACATCAGAATTGTTCGGGTCTTTTTGTTTCCTTTTCCAGTCGAAGCAGTCTTCCTTGAAATGTCCTAACTTTCCACAGTGATAACATTTCTTTCCGCTTTTATCTTTAGATTTAGATCTCATTTTAGATTTTCCTCTCCCCTTCTTGTTATGGAAGTTAAATTCTTTCTTTTCAGGTCTTCCCCTAACAAATAGACTCTCTTCCCGGGAATGAGTTCTGTTGTCTCTTTTTAATTCAAGTTCTCTTGATTTTAAAGCATCGGAAACAATAGCTTGAGTGAGAGTGTCCTTACCATATTTTATAGCATTCTTCATTTCTCTGTAAGATTCGAGTAAAGAGTTTAGCAATATGACAGCTAAATCCTCATCGTCAAATTTTTTATCATTATGAGCTAGACTCTTAACAATTATGCTAAAGTCACTCAAATTTCCCTCGACATCCTTCCCCGGGTCCATCTTAAAACTAAACAACTTTTCCAACAGGTATATTTTGTTAGGTAAAGTTTTTGTTAAGAACAAGGCATCTAAAGCAGTCCACAAAGTTCCAGCAGTTTTAGCACTATCAACTTGTCTCACAATGTTGTCAGATAGATGCAAAATTATAGAACTGTAAGCAATTTCATTCATGTCTTCAATTTCAATTGGTTTAGTTTTTAACTCATCAGAAAATGTAGTGGGATCATCGAGAGCTTTAGCAACTCTCTGTTGGACCAAAATGACCCTCATTTTCTGTTTCCATATCGAGTAAACCCCCTTTCCATCCAATTGCGATAATTCGACCCTCGAACCCATTATAGATTCTGTAAAAGAGTGGCCTGTACTCGTGGACAAAACAGAAAAGGTTTTGAAAATTTCTTTTCCAAATGATCAATATAAAAATATGAATGCCGAGTTAAAAAAACAATTTTAGAAATGAAGCACAACAATGACATAATTCGTTCACGAAACACAGGTATATAATGCAAGTAAATATGCTTCCAGGTTACAAATTAATCACAAGAATTCAATCGACGGAATTCACAAATAGGCAACCAAGCAATAATCATGCATAAACCGGTAAGGATACCAAACCTAACCTAACGGTGAGTTTGGAATAATCTTACCAAACTATTGTTGAAAAACAATAAATATACCACCAAGTTTCTGAACCGAATTGCTGTAGACGTCAAGCCAGGGGCAAAATCGTCCAACTTTTTCTGTAAAACCTGAAAGAGAAAACAAATGACATCAGTGCATTCAGGACATCGAAATAAGTAAACTGGCCGAAAAAAGCTCGTCGGAATGTCCAGCCACGCGCCGTCATCGGAGTTCACGCGCCGCCGATCGCCGCTCCGATCACGCGCCACACCACAGAGAGTGCCTTCGTCTGCTGGTTATGGGTCCAGGGTCAGTTTCGCCAAAAAGTCAGCAGTTTGGCCGAAATTTGAAGTTTCAGAATTGGCCAAAAGTGGGAATCGCGATTTCCTTGGAGGTTTCGATCGATTTTTGGACAGATTTCACTCCTCCTTGCTCTGATACCAGTTTGTTAGGATCCTTGGAGTTCAATCAAACAATAAACATCAATCAATAAAAGATTTCAAGGCAAAATCAAGGAATATAAAATGGAAAAACACAACCCAATTTCGGCCGAAATGGATAGCAACTTCTCCTCTTCCTTATGACTGATTTATAGGCTCAGGAACAGCTCCCATGTCATGCAAATCACCTTCCAAAGAGAGAAAGAGAAACCGGCAAAGAACCTCGCTAGAAACCGCCACCAACGCACCCTCAACTTTCTACCAAGCTTTGAGAAAGTTCAACTATACTTAGCCACTATTCCAGCCTAAGTTATCTCAAGGGACTCTCAAGAAGAAGCTCACAAGAAGGTGCAAAAATGGACAGAGTGGTCGACTGGAGAAGAGAGAAAAGACCTGTCCTGCCAAAACGTGGGGGAAGCCCTTTTTGTGGTAACCATCTAGTCAAAGCTTCTCCCCCAAGACAAGGCAACAAAAATATCTCACATAGATTAAATCCCGACCGTCGATCCCATCCAATGGTCCATAATAAAACTAGACAAGCACAATCCATGTGAATTACACAAATAGCACTTAAGTTTAATGGAGTTAAGAGAACCATATTCTCACAAAAATGTATATATTTTCTTTCCTCAATCCCAACTAAAGAAATACTGAAAGACGATGGAAAGACTTTATCATATACTTATAATCTGAAAAGATTCGAGTCAAATGAAGTGATTATGGAGCTGGTTGTGAGAAATAATGTCTAACTAATAAGGGCGTCTTCAGCTGTTGTGTGATGGTTATGAACTACAATGGTGTCTTTGGTATCTAGTGCCGAGGCATGTTGAAAGTCCATGCGAAAATGTATATAATTTATTTGTCCGTGTTTGATATATTTAAAAGGAGATACTATGATTTTCAGGCAGAACGTGATGGTTCAAATGATTATAGCAATTATCAACCTGACTCTCTGAATACCACAGATCAACTCATCCAGGATGTGATGAATATTGACAGTGTTTTCCATATAGGAGATATCATATTCAAATGGCTATATCTCACAGTGGGACCAATTCACAGCATAGGTGGAACCTATGGCACCAACTGTGCCTTACATGATTGCAAGGTGTGTTTGTTTATAATGTGATAACACATTTCATTTTTTTGAATTTGCATTTTTATCTTCGCTAAATATTTACAAATGTGTAATATCAATTTGTTCTACAGTGGCAATCACGAGCGTGATTGGCCTGGGACAGGATCCTTCTATGAAACTACTCATTCCGGTGGTGAATGTGGCGTGCCAGCTGAGACCATGTTCTACGTTCCTGCTGAGAATAGAGCCAAGTTTTGGTAACTGATTCATTCTTTTCTCAAGTAAAAAGTTGGAAAACTGACTATTTATTGAGCTCTGTTTATCTTGATCTCAATAATTTGAGTATGCGTTATAAATTTCCTGTATGGTAGCAGTCAAAGATACATATACTCCTGCACCGATTTTTCACTATTATAAAGGAGCTTGTAAGATTTTTTATACACCTATTAGTCTTGTCTATACAAAGATGCAAACCCCTCTTTAAAATCTTTAATATTTGATTTGAATTTTAGGGTGACCTGATACATGAAGGGATTATCAAATATTCTTTTGGATAAAAAATTTGCCTCTAGGGCTTTGCCCCGCGAACCCCGAGCAGGGAAAATGTACAATGCGGTTAGGCTCCATGTAGTATATATAACAAGAAAGCATCTTGCTAAATAGATTTAGCAATTTTATCTAATATTCTGGAGTTCTGTTATTAGTGGTAAAAGTTTACATTTATTTGCTATTGGGACTGTGTTTTGTATGGTAATCACATACGATATCAAAAGATGACATAAACTTCAATTACAAGTTCTCGACAGATTATGGTATGTTTTACTTCTGCATAGCAGATACTGAACATGATTGGAGAGAGGGATCAGAGCAGCACAACTTTATCGAACATTGCCTTGCATCAGCAGAAAGGCAAAAACAGCCTTGGTTAATCTTTGCTGCTCATAGGGTCCTTGGTTATTCTTCTTACAATTGGTATGGACTAGAAGGTTCATTTGAAGAGCCCATGGGAAGGTAAAGCTTGCAAAAGCTCTGGCAAAAGTACAAGGTTGACATTGCGTTCTTTGGCCATGTCCACAATTATGAAAGAACTTGCCCAATTTACCAGGTAAACCTCTGTGGCATGTTTGGATTGATAGGATTCATGAAGAAAAATAAGTTGAAATGTTATTGTTTCTATATGCACTAGGCTATTTTTTCCTTGTTATTTTTGCATAAAATATCTCTCTTAAGTGTTAAGGTTAACTCCTATGGACGGATTCTTGCACTTTTCCTAATTGTTGAAGTTTTTTCAATTTTTTTTCTGTAGAATCAATGTGTGAACTCGGAAAGATCACACTACTCTGGCATTGTGAATGGGACAATACACGTTGTCGTTGGTGGAGGAGGGAGCCATTTATCAAAGTGCAGTCCGATTACCATTAGTTGGAGTCTGTACCGTGATTATGATTTTGGTTTTGTCAAATTGACAGCATTTAACCACTCATCCCTTCTTTTCGAATACAAGAAGAGCAGCGATGGAAAGGTGTATGATTCTTTCACTAGCTCAAGAGACTACAAAGATGTCTTAGCCTCTGTGCATGATGGTTGTGAAAAAACCACTTTAGCATAATGAACCAAATATGTTACTGAAAGGAATCCACTGATAAAATGTTCGATAAAACAAATTCTTTTTGGTGCAGTTTGTTGGAAAATAAGGGGTTGGAGAAGAAACAACAACAAAATTATAGAAACAAAATGAATAGAAATCACAAAATACGTCAAGAATGAATTTGAGGCTTGAACACGGGATCGTTGTCCTCAAACTATATTTGCCCCCTCTTCATATGAAATGAGATGCCTAAGGGTATTATGGAAAATGGTTTGAAGGATTTTAACAAGTAAAATAACAAAGCACGAGAAATTTTTCGTCAAAACTTGATGAACACAATAAAGAAGAAATGAATGAGTTATAATAGGGATTTGATTAATTGTGGAACCATATATGAATTTCAAGATGTTTTTCTTGTTTGTAACGTATTTATATTGATCATTCATCACCTATTTATAGACCTCAATCAATACATTACGAAATAGTGCCAAAACAAGATGAAAAGTGACAACTTTTAATATAAAACGGTTCCCAAATTGAAGAATTAGCCAACGACTATTTTTTAACACTATGTGTACGCATAATGTAAACCGTGTGTACGCATAGTAGAAGCAAAATTTAATTCTGATTTTTTCAAAACACATCTCGTGTATACACAAAAATAAGCCTATGCGTACGCATAGGCAAAAAATCAAAATTTTCATTTTTCAATTTCTTTTGATTATACCAATTCCACAATTGAGCCCAACAATTAGTCCATTATCATTCCATTGATTTTGAACAAATATTTAACAATCCCTCACTTGTTCAAAATCAATACGATCATATATTTAAAAAGACGACACTTATGCATAAGAATTAGATATCTTTCGATTTGAATCTAACCATAGTGTAATTCAAACAAAGTAAAGTCGGAATTAGAGATAACATGGAAGCTTTGAATCAATTATTCCTTGTGACAAAATCGGTAAGAACACACACATAAGTATCACGTGTTCTCAAGTTCCTCAACTCGCTTAACGCTTTTATGGCCTTGCGCTCATCCTATTCGATAAACTTTTAAGAGAGAAACTCCAATTCTCTATTGAGGTGGTACCACCTCGAAATTAGTCTAGGTGAAGTTCTTCCAGTACCTTTGTTACTTTTAGAGGTACTTGTGTTTTAGCACTGAACTTTATTAAGAGTTTTAAGCTCAACCCTCACTTCAGTTACAACCAGCATTATTTAATTAGGATAGGGTTATTGCGAATTTGAATAATGCTGCAACCATCCACATATCGAATGACTTGTTGTTACCCTTTGAACCCGTGGATTACTTTTTGAGTAATGATAGGTAGGGTTGTCGTCATTGGTGGACCTTTTTAGTTAAGAAGTTTCAACCCCATCCTACTCGAAGTAGACACCACTAAATCTCTATTTAGTGCTTTAGTTAAAGAATTCGCTAAATTCTCAATTGACCTTACATAATTTAGGGAAATTATTCCATCTTTGATTAATTTCCTTATGTAGTGATGTCTCAGACTCATATGTCTAGACTTTCCATTGTATACCTCGTTATATACCTTTGCTAACGTGGCTTGACTATCACACATGATAGATATTGAAGAGATATTCTTCGATCCCAAAGGTATCTCATATAAGATATCATTAAGCCACTCAACCTCTTTCCTGGTATCCGATAAAGCTACAAATTCAGATTCCATGATCGAGTGTGTTATATATGTTTGATTTCCAAGAAACAACACCTCCTCCAAGAGTGAATTCCCAACCCGAAGTGAATTAACTTTGACCCGTGCTAGATATCCAACTAGTATCAGTAAATCCTTTCAATATTACCCAGAATTTAGTATATTGTAGGCCCAAGTTCTTGATTTTCTTTAAGTATCCAAGAACTCTCACAATAGCCTTCCAATGATTATTACTCGGATTACTAGTAAACCTACTAAGTTTACTTATTGCATAAGTTATATCCGGTCTTGTGCATTGAATAGCATACATAAGACTCCCTATAGCACTTGCATATTCCAATTGAACAATCACCCTTCCATCATTTTTTATTATGTTCATCATTTTCATCATATGAGATCAAGTCATAATTTTTCATGCGTTTCATTGTATTTCTACCAACATGACCTAATCTAGCATGCCATAATGAAAATAAATTTACAACATAAGCAAAATTATTTTTTTTCATTTCATTGTCAACAGTACATAATTTGACCATTCCTTCACACAAATAGCATTTTCCAACAAATTTCCCATTAAGGGATCGTCAAATTTGCCAGACTCATAAACACATTTGATGCCCGATTTTTCTAAGAGATTGTCACTAATTAGGTTCTTATTCATATCCGGAACATGTAGTACATTAGTTAGAGTAACGATTTTCCCAGAAGTGAAGATAATGTCTACACTTCCTTTTCCAAACACCTTAGACCACATTTCGTTACCCATTTGAATCTCTTGTTCTCCATCCACTTCTTGATAAGTTTTGAACAAAGATTTATCAAATGATACATGTACCATAGCACAAGTATCATACCACCACCCGGAAACATTTTCTTTGATTGCGTTTACTTCACTTATGGTGGCTACAATTTTGTCATCTTGGATGGAATTCACTTTGGCCTGGAAGTTGTTTTGTTTTCGATGCCTACAATCCTTGGCATAGTGACCGGATTTTCCACACACAAAACAACATCCTTTTGTCTTCTTCTTGGACTTGTTAAAGTTCCTAGAAGGCTTCCTTTTGTTGGATTTTGCCGGTGGTCCTATTTTTTCCACAGCATTTGCTTTAGAAGAGCCCTCATGAGAATTTTCAGTTTTATCACGTATTCTCGACTCCTCTTCGATTCAATGATACTTTTGCAATTGTTCCAAAGAATAATCTTCGGAACTATGCATGATCTTCTTTCAATATCCTTTCCAAGTTCTGAGAAGTTTGGCAATTATAGCCCCTACTTGAAAAGTCTTCGGTATATCAATTTTTACCACCTTTAATTTGTTGACAATTACTTGCAACTCATGCACTTGGAGAAGAAGAGGAATATTTTCTAAGAATTTAAAATCAAAATACTTAAAAATCAAAAATTTCTTTGTACCTTCTTCTTCCGCCTTGTACTTACGTTCCAATGCTTCCCAGATTTCTTTCGCCAAAGTTGTATTGGTGTATAGATCATACAAACGATCCGACAATGCATTCAAGATGTGGCCACGGCAAATCAATTCATCTTCTTGGCTTTTTTGTCTCTCGGTTTTGATTGCTTCGGATTCTCCATTCGTTGGTTCCGACAAAGGCGCCAAATCTGGATCAAGAATATAAAAAATCTTCAATGCCGTTAGGAAGAATTTCAACTTGTCTTGCCACCGCGTGAAGTTGGTCCTATCAAAACGATCCAATCTAATCAGATCTTGATTCATGAGTTTGATGGTTGCCATAGTTGTATCATTCTCTATTGCGAACTATAGTTTGAGTTTGTTGGGAAATAAGGGGTTGGAAAAGAAACAACAACAAAATTATAGAAACAAAATAAATAGAAATCACGAAATACGTCAAGAATGAATTTGAGGCTTAAACCTGGGATCGTTTTCCTCAAATTATATTTGTCCTCTCTCCAAATGAAATGAGATGCTTAAGGGTGTTATGGCAAATGGTTTGAATGATTTTAACAAGTCTTGATGCAGAAAATAACAAAGCACGAGAAATTTTCCACCAAAACTTGATGAACACAATAAAGAAGAAATGAATATGAGTTATAACAGGGATTTGATTAATTGTGGAACAATATATGAATTTCAAGATTTTTTCTTGTTTGTAATGTATTTGTATTGATTATTCATCACCTATTTATAGGCCTCAATCAATACATTACGAAATGTTGTCAAAACAAGATGAAAAGTGGCAACTTTTAATCCAAAACGACTCCCAAATTTCAAATTGAAAAACTAGGTAACGGCTATTTTTTAACACTATGCGTACGCATAGTATAAACCGTGCGTACGCATAGTAGAAGCAAAATTTAATTCTGATTTTACCAAAATACATCTTGTGTATGCACAAAAATAAGCTTGTGCGTACGCATAGCCAAAAAATCAAAATTTTCATTTTTCAATTTCTTTTGATTCTACCAATTTCACAATTTAGCCCAACAATTAATCCATTATCATTCCATTGATTTTGAACAAATATTCAGCAGTTTTGTTAGTTTTGTGAGTTATAGATTAAAATCACTATACAGTAATAATGTTAAGCCGCCCCATGTTTAATTGTGGGTTGGTTAATTTCTCATTTGGTTGCTAAAGTTTATTTCGTCTAGATCAGTCACTAAATATGGTCTCTAAATCAGAATAACATTATGTATCACCACCAGTTGAGGTGTTAGAGGAGCTCACACTACACAACGGTTGATCAATTTTATTTTTCTCAAAGCTCTAGGAACACTGGGTGGTCTTGCCTCGTTTGAACCTGATTTTGAAGCAAGGAACACGTTGGACTAGTCAAGGGTAAAAAAAGGTTAGTGGTGGGTTCTGGTGGTGGAGATGGCAAAACACCTCCATTTCTAGGTCTCCACTACCTAGATATATGATTTTTCTTATCCCAAAGGAATCTCATGAATGGCATCAAATGATGCTCGAAAGGCTGGAAGTCACAGGAATGAGTTCTTATGCTGCTCCAATTACATGAAAAAGAGCACTCTCCCCCATTGTGTCCCTCAAGTCAGCATACATAGAGAAGTGTATAAAATATAAAAAGCTTTGAAGATTTAAAAATGATTCAAGAGAGAATGCATTTGGTTTCATGTACCTAATAAAGCAATTTATCTTTTGTCGTAGCGACTAGTTAAGTACATATCAACATGTGTCTTTATCAGTACACTTATATGAGGATATTGATGTCGGCCTCCATGTCCTTAGTCACTCAACTACCAATAGGCGGCTATTAAACGTTGACTATTGTGACATACCAAGGTCAATTATATTCTTGTTTCTTGGCTCATGTGTTATGTTTTCGAAGATTTTATTGGATAAGATAGGCTAAATCTTCAAGCAAGGAGTCAACCTCCATAGTCGAGATCTACGAATTTGGTTCTAAAGATGCCTCGCTATTTGTTGGAGTATTGCTCTCGACCAATCCTCTGGCCCTTTGACCATGACCATGGGTGGAGCCACGATTTAACAATAGCAAGGTTAGTATAAATTTATAAAGATAATTTCAAAAATAGGGGAAAATGTTTATTTAAATGAAAGAGAGGGGGAAAAAGGATGGACTTCGGTTTTGGTGTTAAAAATGGAAAGAAATCAATTAGGTCACCTGATGTTGGCCTTGACTGGTATTGTTTTTCTAGTTCTAGAAAATAATCGTAACCAGAGCCGGACCTGAGGAGAGGCACAAGAGGCCTCTGCCTCAGGCCTAGCATATTGGGGGGCCCAATAAAAAGGTGATCCCTAAATTTTAAAACCCATCTTCAACACTTAATTATTCATCTTCCTCCACAATCCACGGTCGGCACTACAGACTTGAACTGGAAGTACTCAACTTCTCCTGTCCAAAATCCAACCGGCGAGGGGCGACGACAATCACGACATCCTCCAGTGGCGGTCTATTTTCGGAATCGTTCATATTTGGTAAGTCATTTATGATTTATTTTCCCCCAATAGCATTTTAGAAGACCTCCACGGCTTTGCCTCCAAAAAGGAGTATTGTGTTCTCAGCCACAAGATAGAATGGAACAACATAATCAAGGCACAATGTTTTGGGGCTATATACTTCTTCCAATGATGTGAACAGAAAATAGAAAATTAGGTAGGCCGTAGGCTTATCCTTTATTTGGGATTAATTCCTTGAAACTTTTCTTAAAATCAGTTTGAAATATCTAAAAGCATCTTTCACACCTTTTGTAATCAGATTACTGAGCTTTAATTGACTGCATTCGGATCACTTAACTTCAATTTAATAGCGCAATAGAAGTAGAACTTGCTGAGATGGACATCAAAACTAACACGTGCGCACAGCACACATGACCATCTTCAATTTGGCCCTATCCTATATATGAATTTGTTATGCATATTTTGAATTGATCTTTAGAATATTTTCACATTGTCATTTGATTATAATTACATATTAAATATTTCATTTTCTTTGTTTTATTTTTTGAGTTTAAGTTAACAGATTTAGTTCCTTAAGTATATTATAAATGAAAAAAAAATTATTGCTTCTTACGACTTATGGGCCCAAAATTTTATGTTCGCTTCGGGTCCCGCAAAACACAAGTCTGGCCCTGATCGTAACTATCATATATTTTAAAATTACATTTTCAGAATTATCAAAATTTGATAATTTTTTTTTTAAATTCAGGTATCTATCAAAATTATTTTGAATCAAAATAGATAATAAATTATTTATATAAGATAAGAATGTCATCTTAATTGATTTTCCTCTCTTTATATTCCTTTGCTAAAAAAATAGCAACACATTTACTATGTCCACCATTTTAATGCATTAGAAAATTAGAAAAGAATAAATCATGCCATCATGAATTCATAAATTCCTCCACATGTTATCGAGTCATAATCACCATTCTTGTCGGCCGACAATAATTAGCAATCTGTGTGTGATTGTAATAAAAGGGAGCCATTTTAAGCCCATGTTTTTTCTCATTCTTTCCTTATTAAAATGAAAAATATAATCGTTATCCATCACATCAAACCACCAAATTTGAATTTCTATCTCTTGTGTGAGGCTCATAACGACTATATTTTTCATTCACATTTTTACAAAAATGGGAAACAAATGCCCTCTAAATTTTGCTTCCAATGCGACCGCAAAATCCGTTTGTTATTTGTGATTGTATTTATATTGTGGTCATGTAATGTAATATCGTGGCTTAAATTGTTAAATACATTAACTATAACCTTTATATTTCACGTTATAATAACTTGTGATGTAAAATTGAAATTCGCAGTTGTGATCTCTGCAGTTCACTCATGTCATTTTTAACATAATCTTTCCCCTAAAATGAGTGCCCCATATTTTGTGATGTGTGACTCATTATACGGAACTTCGTGTTCCAGTGTCAATTGTGAGGATGATGATTGTGATGTTCTTCGTCGTATATAGTCAGGGTGAAGAAGGTAAATAGCATTTGTATCTCTCTAATTAATATTGAAAGGGTAAGTTAATTCAAATTTTGCATAATTTGAATTTCAAAAAATAAAAATCAGTTATGCATTACCAAATTTAACGAGATTTGAAACAAAATAAAAACTTATACTAAAAATATATTTAACCCTTGTCTGGTTTGAATTAAAATCAAATTAAAATTTCAAGTCAAAATCAAAGTTTAAAAAAGTTATTTTTAATAAGATATTTCATGAAATTTACAACTTTTCAATATCATATTTTATCAATTTTTATTGATAAATATCTTATTTTAATTTACACCAAATAAGGGCTTAAAATATCTTCTAAAATATGCCCCCATTTGATCACTTTTAAAACTCATTAATTTAATTTAAATTTTTATCTCTTCTATTTTCAATCACACAATTTTCAATAACATAATATTTAATGCAAATCGAAATTTTTTCATTCTTTTACAACCATTCATTTAAAAAAAAATGTTATTTCCCCCATTATAAATCCAAATAATAGAGGCCAAAAGGGAGCTAAAATTACTTGATTTCTGAATAAAATAAGTTTTTACCTGATTTTGTATAATAGAAACTTAAAATCATGTTTTCCTTTAGAATAATGTTCATTGGCCAGGGTCAATGATAGGAAGTGAGATGATAGGGTGTTGTGTTAGGGTGGGGGGGTATTATGTGTTTTTTCCCCTTTCAAACTGTTCAATCATGTATTGATACGTGTTGTTTCTGTCATTAACTCTTTCACTATAGCAAAAGTTGGGAAAATTGCAGTCACGATATCAAATCTTTCTTTTATTAACAGACTTGATTCAAACTTTTCATTTGTACTACCAGTGGTACCAAATCTTTAAAAAAATCTCACCCTAAGTCCAGATGGATGGAATTTGATCGTTAGTTAACCGAAATAATTAATTTTGACTATATTTTAAAGGGTAGAAAGTTAACTTTAGATTTTTATATTAAAGAATTAAAATAATTAAATTAAAAGACCAAAAATAAAAAGAAAAGAATTTTGAAAAACTTTTCTCCTCCACCCCACCCCATAGAAGCCAGACCAGCATCCACCCTCCATCCAATCCCGTCAACCACCGCCATACACCACTCCCAAATCAGTCGATGACCGTTATCAACCATTCCCAAATCACCACACCGCAACCATCACCAAAGTCACAGCAAACAATTCATATCATTGTCCTCCCACTTAAACTAAAACCCACAACCACCGCAACTGTATAATTCCACCAATTTCAAGATTTTGAGCAATAAATCAACAAATCATAACAACCGACTGTAGCCTCAAATATCATGTATAAGCCGTGGTGACTCCAATCAAATTTGAGTATGGATTCCACACCTCCATCATTTTTAAATAGGTGGACTAATATCACATATTTTTTCTTTCAACACAAAGTTGAGTGATTAACAAATGAATCAATGGACAAATTATTAGGTAATCAATTTGAATATTTGGAATAGGGCTTGAGATAAATGAGATGTTTGTAAATTGGCTATTGCAGTTGAAATAAAACTAGCCCAACTATTGCAAAATCTTGGAATTGCATCCAAAGAGAGGCAAATCATGTAGAAGTGTTGATGGAGTAGCGATGGATGCGGGCGATAGCGGTGGTGGTTTCAGTTCTTGATTTTGGTTTTTAAGGGTGGGTGTGTGTGGGGGATGTGGAGAAGATGAAGTGTTAGATTTTTATTTTAATTGCTTTTTATATAAAATATAGTCTTATCATTTTAGCCTTCTAAAAATAATTAAAATTTGATCAAAATGTTGACTCTACGTCAACTAACGGATGAACTAACGATTTTCATCAATTTGAACTCTAGATGAGATTTTTTTTTAAAGTTCGGTACCTCCGATGGCACAAATGAAAAGTTTGAAAAGTCTGTCGATAAACAAAAGGTTTGTTACCGTGGTTGCAATTTTTCCAAACTTGTAACAATGTTTTCCTTTAAAATAATGCTCCTTGATCATGGTCAATGACAAGGAGTGGGGTGACAAAGTGTTATGGTAAGATGAGAGTGGGTGTTATGTGTTATTTCTTTTTTAAACTATCCAATCATGTATTGATACGCGTCCATTCTGTCAAAAACTTTGTCACTATAGCACGATTGTGTTCCGGCACAGGGACAACACTATTCCTAAACCCATTCTGATCAAGATAAAATCTTACAGCTTGTTTGGTGTGATTTTAAAATTAAAATCAATAATCAATTTTAATTATACATTTCATGAAATTCACAACTTTTAAAACACACATTTCATTAACTTTTATCAAAAGGGTAATTAGTACAAAACGTCTCTACCTTTCAATGTTTTTGTGCAAAACATCCTCACATTTCATTTTTTGGCACTTTTACTTTTACCATCACATTTTCTTGTAGAAATCATCATTTTCATCAAAATTCTATTGTAAAATGACAAATTTACCTTCTATTTAAATAAAGCAATAAAAAGAAAAAAAGTTAAAGAAAAAATTGCAATCATACTCCCAAATTTTTTTAAAAAAAAGTATAAATGAGTTCAAATAAATTATTAAATGAATAATTAGCACAAAACGTCCATACATTTCTTTATTATTGTGCAAAACGTCTCTATCTTTTATCTTGTGACATTTTCACCCATATTTTATATTTTATTGAAAAAATTATTATTTTCATCCATTTTTTTCAATTAAAAATTGTAAAATGGCAAATATACCCCTTGTTTAAATAAATAAAAAAAACAAAGAAAAAAATAAAGAACAAATTGCAATTGTGTTCCCAATTTTTTTTTTAAAAAATTACGAATAAATTTTAAATAAACAATAAAAAAAATCGCTTCCTTTTTTAATTATTTACTTGGAATTTATTTGTGTTTTTTTTTGAAAATTTTGAAAATATAATTGCAATTTATTCTTTATTTTTCTTTTTTTTTGTTTATTTAAAGAATGGTGTATATTTGTTATTTTACAACTTTTAATTGAGAAAATAGATGAAAATAACGATTTTCCCAATGAAATATGAAATATGGGTAAAAATGTCAAAAAAAAAAGCTAGAGACATTTTGCACAATAATAATTAAAAATTTGGACGTTTTGTGCTAATTACCTTCGTAATAATTTATTTAGACTCATTTACACTTTTTTCATAAGTTTGAAAGTATGATTACAATTTATTCTTTAACTTTTCTTTTCTTTTTTACTGTTTTATTTAAATATGGTGTATATTTATCATTTTACACTAGAAATTTGATAAAAATGATGATTTTCGTACTAAAAAGATGAAGATGAGAGTAAAAGTGTCAAAAAATAAAAAGTATGAACGTTTTGTACAATAACGTTGAAAAGTAAGAGCCTCTTGCACTAATTACCCTTTATCAAAAACTACATAAAATTTGATGAATTAATCTACAACACATCTAGAGCCTTATCTTTCACTCTGACATCCTGTTAATCTTGTGCCTGCCACAGTTCCACCAACAGAGTTCACGTGCGCTCACCTACTTCAGAGCCCACATATAAAAAAGATGACTTATTTCAATAATAAGATAAAAATAATTTTAATTAAGTAACTTATTTTAATCAATAAAGAATTATTTGAGATCACCAGCTTCCACGTGAAAATACCCACATGAAGATGTGATCATTTTTTTAAGTATAGAGATTCGTATACATATCTTATAGAGATGCGAAGGCCTTATATTTTATTCTCCCTCTTATTTTAATAATTCTATTTAATCGCACGATAAACATGTTACATTTTAAAATTAGCCCTTTACTCACAATTATTGAAAGTAATAGTCCAATAAATAATTTAATAATCTTTAAATATTTTGAGTTGAAAAAATATCTGAAAAATGGATATCTTAAGCCCTCGTTTGGCCTCCTATTACATTAAATTACATTACATTTTCTCTATCCTATTTTCAACAACACAATCTTCCATAAAATAATATTATACGTAAATCGAAAATTTTTACTTCTTTTTCAACCACTCATTTTTTGAAAAAAAAAAAACCACTATTCCGCCTATTTTTACTTCAAAAAATGGGGGCCAAACGAGGGCTAATAATCCAACCGTCCATCTTGCTTTTACTAACAATAAAGTTTTAATTTTAGACACTTCTGGATTCACAAGAAGCCGCTGTCCAAGAAGACAGATTGAGATAGGTGTGGCTCTCCAACTCTATAATTAGGATAAGTTGTTTCAACTAGGAATGAATACGATTTGATTTGAATGATTTTTCAACTATTCCAACTTTAATATAAGAACATTTTCAAGGTTCCAAATTTACCTTTAACCATAAATTCTCTTAATTTACATTTTAGTCATTAAACTTTGAATCTCTTTTTCTTTTCTTTCCCTTTCTTTTTTTTCTTTTTTTTTTTTCTAGACACTCTGTGAAGTGTGAACAATCTGATGAATCTTTGGAATGTTTAAACACTCTTGATTCAGTTGATCCAAGAGAAACCCTCTGGATTATCAAAGACGCATTATTGGGTTACTTAACAGAGTTTTTTAACAGTTCACTGAATTCTCTCAACAGAAGTTGCAGTGCTAGCCGCCATTATCTTATGTTAATGCACAGCTGCGATTACCATGCATGTGCCCGTGTGTGTATATGTGGATTTCTGCATGCGGCCACACACTGCCCCAACTACCCGTCAACCTGTATGGTGAAATTAAACTAAAGATTCACGACGTGTTTAATGTGGAGAATTAAATAGTCGCAGATAGTATCAAAGAAAAAATATAAATCAACATGGCGTACCAAACTTTACTCAATGGGAAAAGGAAAACCACCAATGGCAATTTCGGTAGTTTAGGGTGGACAATCAAGGGTATTCTAGGGAAATGAATACACGAGAATCCAGAGAAAAAGTATTGTCACAAATAATGTTTAATTATAACATATCTATAATATATTAAAGGGTGTTACTAATTGACTATCAATATTTTTTTAGCAGCAAACTTCGTCAGCCTCTGAGAAATTGTAGTCAAAACCAATCCTTCCATCATTTTTGTCACATAAATAATGAAATTGGCCTCTTCAAATATCTACAAAAATAATAATAATAATAATAAAATTTTAAAAAAATTGCAGCAAAAGTCCTGAATCTTTAACAAGAACTTTCTTCACTAACCACCCACTCCCACTCCCACTCCCACTCCCACTCCCATTCCCATTCCCATTCCCAACCCAATCCACTCCAACAACCCTCTACTAAATCATCACCCAATCAGCTGCCATCAAATATCGAATGTATATTAATCCTTATTCGATCTAATATGATAGGTTTGTCCTCGACAACATCCCTTTGTAATTTTCGAATCATTGAATGGCGACCGCAGAAATTTATCTTTTTTTAAGATTTTTTGGTTCCCTTTTTCTTTATATTTTTGGTATGCTAAAGTTTCATAAAAAGGATTTTGTATTCTTCTTCGGTAATTACAATACTTCTTAAAAAAAAAGGTTGAACCCCAACTTTGAGAGCCTCACTGCCTCGCCCCTGGAACATCGTGAGGAAGGTAAATAGCGGGATGTGCCCCAACAGGCCAGGGAATTAAAGCTTGCCCGTACACTGGTGTCCACAAAAAGTCAAATTTCATATCTTGGGAATCGAACTCTCACATTGCAGCTGCCAGTAAGGCTGAGACTACCTCACTCATGTCTTTTGCATCACTGGGTTATGCCTTGGGGGGCGATAATTACAACACTTCTTGTGTCTACATAGGGTGCTTGATCAATGTTGAATGGCGTAATTTATTTAAAATATTATATATATATTTTTTGTCTGACATCAAATTTTACACATAATGCCTATAAAGTGAAATAAAAGCCAAATACGGAGGTCACATACCACAATCTTAAGAGTATTACTGATGTTGACATCCGAACTCCGATCTAATAAAAACAGTTCGCTAACCCCATCTCATCTCGTAAGCGTAAGAGACTCTTGGCTCGACCTGTGAGCTCACAAGCTCGTGGACCGAGCCGAGCTCATCCCTGAGCAATGAGCTGAGCTTGAGCTCGAGCTCGAGCTCAGACTAGGCCTATTGCCATTCCTATACAAGAGACAAATTGTGAAAATAAAATTCGTCTTAATATTGTTATTTGTGACCACAAATTGAATATGAAATTGATCAAATACAAATTAACTATAGAATTGACTAAATTTGAAAGCCTTAATTTTTGTTAAGATTTCATTCAACTTGAATATATTGTTTTAATATATTAATTTAAATGTGTTGCTTTAATATATTAATTTAATATATTATTTTCCAATACATGGTAAGCAGTATATGGATGCAATAATATATTGATAAATTCGTCAAGTCCATTAAATTTTAAAATAATGAGTAACGGATGAGTTAATAATTTGATGAATTCAGCGAAAATCTGAAAAACTTTCGAAATTAAATCTCAAGGGAAAAATATTTGTGGAAGTTCATTGGCAGGTAAATTCCAAACAGGATCTACAGATTTTTATGTTCCCTTGCAACCCAAGTTCCAGCTATAAATAAGCACCAATAGGAAGTTCACCATACACAAGAATTCCCTTTCTCCCTTAGAATCAGTATTAAACAATGGAGAACCGCTTTCTCTTGAGACGAGTGGCGATTTTGATTTTGGGTCTCCTACTGAACTTCCACTGCACCGCCGCGTTTGGTCATTTGAAAAGTGTAGTTGGTAGTTCAGCTGGAGCTATTGGAGAACAGCCTTTATCAAAGATTGCAATCCAGAAAACCACACTTGCTCTAAGTGATTATGCCTCCATTAAAGCCAGCCCTCTTCTTCTTGGAGTCAAAGTAAGCGGCTTTTTGCTTCTTTTATAAGTATCAAAATTCAAAACTAGCATCTGTTGGGCCGTCGTAGAGCTTAACGATACACTTGGCATCTACGTGATATTGCTAATGTAAATGAAGTTGAAAAAGAAAATTTTAAACACAGACAAACATATGCTACCGTTCGTCATTCCTTGGTGAAAACTGAAAATGATTTTTATTTTTTTTTCGTTTGTTTGTGATATGGTATAACAGGGTGATGACACTGCTTGGGTCGTCGTGGAATTTGTAAATGACGAACCATCTAATGATGATTGGATTGGAGTTTTTTCTCCTGCAAAATTCAAGTAATCTCCTGTTACTGTTATGATAGTATTTGGCTATTTCTAGTTTTTCGGTGTTATCATACTTCTTGCATTGACACCTGGTTTTTCGGGTATTCTGTCCCTATAATCGGTTTAGAACCAAGATCATGCATAAATTTTTTGAACTAATTACATTTTTTCACACATTGATGATTAATATGTTTTTGCCAGTGCATCACATTGTCAACAGGATAACCGTAAAGTACAAGCTCCATATACATGCTCCGCTCCAATAAAGGTGTGTATGATACTATAGACTCAGAAAATCTAACAAATTTTTCGCCTTTTCTAACTTATGTCATGTAATGGAATCGTACAGTACAAGTATGCAAATCACTCGAATGCCTTTTACACGACCACTGGGAAAGCTTCGGTACTGTTCCAGTTGATCAATCAACGAGAAGATTTCTCCTTTGCATTGTTTTCAGGCGGACTGTCAAATGTATGTAGTCATTCTTGTGATCTTTCATGATATAAAAAATGCACCACAATAACTGGACATGGAAATTGCTTATATTCTCTTTCTATCTGCTTGTGTTTGTTTTTATCCTGTTTTCTAACTAATTTTGATGGCACTGTCACATGGATTAAATCCACGCAATTCCATTGCAGCCGAAACTCAAAGCAGTATCAAATACCATAGCTTTTGCAAATCCTAAAGCACCAGTTTTTCCTCGCCTCGCTACAGGGAAATCTTGGGATGAAGTAAGTTATATGGATTGATGTTAGCCAATGATTATCTTTTAACTGGTTATTTCATCCTGTGTAGCTCAAACTTGACTTCTACATGAATCTTTTTTTGTTACTCTATGGAAGTTGGATTTGCCGCTATCTTAAAAGCTTTAGATTAGTCGATTACAAATTTTTTAACACGATTTTGATGTAATTGCATCTTTTGTGACATTTATAACATGTTTGGCTGGGAGTTGAGAAAGAAAAAAAGCTAAAATCTTGTTTATTATATAGTTGAGTTATATTCAATACTGCATCCCAAATGCCATTGATGGCTTAATAGAGCTTACATTCTTTGCAGACCTGAACCGATTAGATATCTTTTTCTGATTGCCTGAATTGGATTTTTCAGATGACAGTAACATGGACAAGTGGCTATAATATAGATGAAGCTATTCCTTTCGTGGAATGGGGTTGGAAGGGACAAGAACAAAAGCGCTCACCGGCTGGAACATTAACATTTGAGCAAAACAGCATGTGCGGTAAGACTTTTAACTTCTATGACCAAGTTCTTGTTGCCATGTGTTATAAATTCTGATTTGGAAGTTATGTTTGCTGGATACAATGTAAATTAATGGATAATTAGCAAGCTTAACTCAATTTTTTTTTTCTTGAAGGGCATTAAGTAAAAAAAAAAAAAAAAAAAAAAAAAAAAAAAAACTTAAATAAATTTTTTTTTTTTTGAAGGGAATTAAAAAAAAAAAAAAAAAAAAAAAAAAAAAAATCCTCTCTTGGATTAATGTTAATGAATGTTGCTTAAATCTATAAGAGGGTCTTTTTTTGCAAGATACCTATATATTTTATTAAACGTAAAACAATATTGTGAATCCATTGCATCAGATAAGGATCCTCAAATTGGTTTGTAGGTCCACCTGCACGCACGGTTGGCTGGCGTGACCCTGGTTTCATACATACAAGTTTCTTAAAGGATTTGTGGCCTAATATTGAGTAAGTCTAAGGTTCGATGTTTTTGAAATACATAATTTTTTACAGGCGTCAATAATATAGAAATTCTTGACCGAGTCTGCAATGATTTTTTTTCCAGACATACGTACAGGTTGGGTCACCTGTTAACTAATGGCTCTATTGTTTGGAGCAAGATGTACTCGTTCAAATCATCCCCATTTCCGGGACAAGACTCGCTGCAACGGGTTATAATATTTGGCGACATGGGGAAGGTATATTGAGCATTAATTTAGAAAAAGCAGCTACAAAAATTAGTGAACAAAGATAGAAAGAATGTATACCATTCAAACAATTTGAAAACATACATACGAATCAAGTGAAGTGATTACGGAGTTTCTTGTGAGAAACAAGGTCTAACTAATTATCAGGGCATTTTCATCTGTTATGAACTATAAGTCTTTGGTATCTAGTTGATGCTGAGGTGGGCGTGTTAGAAGTCCTTGCAAATTCTTATTCTGTGCTCAGAACCTTAATTTAGTTAGCTAATTTTTCAGGCGGAACGTGATGGTTCAAATGAGTATAGTGATTATCAACCCGGCTCTCTCAATACCACTGATCAACTCATCAAGGATTTGAAGAACTATGACATAGTTATGCATATCGGAGATCTCCCATATGCAAATGGCTATATCTCTCAGTGGGATCAATTCACAGCACAGGTGGCACCCATAGCATCAACTGTCCCTTATATGATTGCAAGGTGCGTTTATTTAACATGTAATAGCACATTTCATTTTTTGTTCTCTCTCTCATTTTATCTTGGCCATATATTTACAATTTGGAATAACAATTCATTCTACAGTGGGAATCACGAGCGTGATTGGCCTGGGTCAGGATCCTTTTATGACACTCCAGATTCTGGTGGTGAATGTGGTGTACCGGCTGAGACCATGTTCTATGTTCCTGCAGAAAATAGAGCCAAGTTTTGGTAACTAATACTTTTTTAATATGTAAAATAGAGCCAAGTTTTGGAAAAATGATTGTTTGTTTTCGTGGCTGTACGCATATCTAATGTCAAAAAATGTCTTGTAAACTATTTTACAGGTACTCGACAGATTATGGTATGTTCCACTTTTGCATAGCCGATACTGAGCATGATTGGCGAGAGGGGACTGAGCAATACAAGTTTATTGAACGTTGCCTTGCACAAGCAGACAGACGAAAACAGCCTTGGTTGATCTTTGCCGCTCATAGGGTCCTTGGTTATTCTTCCAATGATTGGTACGGCCAAGAAGGTTCATTTGAAGAGCCCATGGGAAGGGAAAGCTTGGAGAAGCTCTGGCAAAAGTATAAGGTGGACATTGCTTTCTTTGGCCATGTCCACAATTATGAAAGAATTTGTCCAATTTACCAGGTAAATCTTCGCGGCATATTTGAAATGCTGGGTTTGATTGCACTGGATAGATTATTGAAGAAAAATAGATCAAAATATTATCTATTTACCATGCGGTACTGTTTCATACTACATTCTCTAGGATTTCTTTTTCTCTATTTTGTTTTGTGTCAAATATCTTTATCTATGTTAACATCTATTGTCCAGATCTTGAATTTTGCTCTAATTGAAGCCTTTTTAATCCCTTTGTGTAGAATCAATGTGTGAACTCTGAAAGAACACACTACTCTGGCACGGTGAATGGGACAATACATGCCGTTGTTGGTGGAGGAGGGAGCCATTTGTCGGAGTTCAGTCCACTTGAAACCCAATGGAGTCTCTATAAGGATTATGATTTTGGTTTTGTCAAATTGACAGCATTTAACCACTCATCCCTTCTTTTCGAATACAAGAAGAGTAGTGATGGGAAGGTGTATGATTCGTTCACAATTTCAAGAGACTACAGAGATGTCTTAGCCTGTGTGCACGACAGTTGTGAAGCAACCACTCTAGCATCTTGAACCAAACATGTTATTGGAACGAAGCCTTCTAGTTGGTGTAATATTGCAATAAGGCCGCATAGTAATGCACAATAACGTTATGCTAGGTTGTGATGTGTTACTAATTTCACTTCGTTGTGTCATCAGTCTCTCATTACTCTCATATGTATTGAGTTTTCGAGTATGAGTACTAAAGTTGTCACAAGTTATGTTATTAGTTGCACTTCTCTTTGTTATCAAATTCTCATCATTCTCAGATTTGTGCAAGTTTTAAGTATGAATATGGTTGGAAGAATAAACCAAATTAACCATTTTTTAGGGAGTACTTTAAGAGTCATTGATGATAAGCACACAAGTGGCTCAATGAATTTGGGTCCTTAAGCGAAAGCTCTGACGCATGCCTTTTGAAGAATAATAGAATTTGGAACGAATATATCATATTTAATTCAACTAAAATATATTTTATTTTTGAAATTTGAAATTTATTTGCATTTAACACGTAAAATGTGGCTTTCTTCAATGAGTTTATGTCAATGATTTGATAGTTATATTAGATACGTAGTATTTCAATATTTACATGTTTCGTAGAACTTTATAAAATGATACAATGCTAACATAAGATGAGATAACATTATAAATTATTAAATTAAGACCATGACAATGATTCTGGTTATTAAATGATGAACAATCGAGAGCAACTAACTTACGATACTTCATTGACATTCACAAAAGTATCTAGTGACTTATGAATTCAAAACATCCTCTTTAGCAGAAAGACACGTATTCCTGCCCCATTATTAGACAATTATTAGAATGAATCTTCAATCGATGGATTTTGGGTTCAAATTAAACCAACCAACCAAAACTTCAAACCTACAACTCAATCCACTTATAATTGCATTTCTCTTTCCTCACCCACAAAGGGACAACAATATGGTGGTGATTGCGAACTACAAAGGCAAAGAGAAGATAAAAATAGGCAAGAACTCGAAGGAGGTCACAAGGGGTAGCCACGTTTTCTCTCTTCTCACAAAAGGGGGCAAACACACGGCTTCTTGCAAAGGGAGGAGCTTTAGGTATAATTTCAATTTGGGCCAAGACACAAAGATTAGGCCAAGACACAAACTAATGGGCCAAGATACAAGGAAGCTCTCTTATAAGTGAATTTGGGCTAAAGCAACATTAAAACCAATTAAGTTGCAACTAGCGGCCCACGTTATTTTTGGGTCGAGTATATGAATCGATTGATTGATAAATATTTCACTCATCGGTCGTGGCTTATGAAATATAATCCGACACTGTTTAACATCATTGCCCCGAGTTTATTGGGTATCAAAATCCAACAAATCTCCCCTTGATGTCCAATAAATTTGCAAGTAATCAAAATACATAGTTAGCACTTGCATAATCAAATAGCCAATAAAATTGGAATCACAGATCTTACCTCCTGTTTTCAGTCTAAAACACTTATCATACCTACTCCATGTCCTCATCGGGGCTAAGATCAAGAACACCCAAGTAGAAGCAAATATTCACAGTAAGCAATCAAGAGCAAATAAATATACGATGACGATATATTATAGAACAACACACATAGATCTTTTCAAAAATACGTTCAAATAGAATCACAGATTAACACTAAGTTAATCAAACACACGATCAAACACATATGCAACAAATGTATAAATGACCCACGAAAAGATCTTACCACACTTATCTTATCCCATTTCGTGTTGCTCACACCTCGAGAACACATCAACTATCATCGCCCACCATGCTCACTAGACTGATCACTCAACTTATATCTAACTAATAACATACAACATCTTGCCACTTAGAAACGAAATTCTCTTTCGCTTTAATTTGCTATAGGAAAGGATGAGGAGGCGCATCTGAACATTCCAAATATGTATATACACATTCGTAGTACTCTCTCATTTGAAACCCTTAGCAATTTATAAACGAAAAGAAAATAAACTAGTCCAAAGTTAAAAATAACAAGCCAAAGGCAAACAAAAATGTAAGTCGATAATTGATGTGTCCTAGCAGGCGATGAGCACGAGATTGCACATAAGGATAACGCATCTGTTCCGTTCCCCTTCTTGTATACATGTGAATCACGAAATTCAAATAAAAAAATTCAGTTAATAATATCCCCATACTTTATTATAATCTTTTAAAATTAACATGGGTAAGAACTATAAAAAATAAATAATCATGAAGCTGAGATGGAAGAAAATATATAAACGAACACTTATCACAAAAAACAATTAAAGCTGAAATTATCGAATTGAATTTTACGATAAAGCTATCATAATGAAGGGAAAAAATAATAATAAAATAAAATCTAAGAGCATGTTTGGAAAGTGCTTATAAAAATGAGTGATGAATAAGTAGATAGTACTTGTGGATCCTTCAAAATGTGTGAATAAAAATGATTTGAGTGTGTTGACGATAAAATTTCGAACAACAAATTTCTTTCACTTAGCCATAATTTTATCTTCTTGAACTCACTAATTTTGATACTCAAATTGGAGCAAGAAGGAAAATAACTATTTGGGAAAGAAATATTTGAATTTGTTTGCTTTTCTCTTCTTAGACAGGAATATTTTTTTATAGATTTCATTCAGAGTTTAGGGGTAGTTAGGTCATTGTGGAAGGTAATAAGTGGCAGTTGTTTAAAGGTGAATTGGTAACTAATTGTGTCATGTATTCACGTATTATTCAATGGTTAGAAGTCATACTTTTCAAATTTACCCACGTGTATTCTAATAACGGTTTTAGCTGCCATTAGGGGGATGGTTCGCCATTTTCTTCTGTGAGCCTTCTAATTATCCTCACATCTCTTATATTTCGACTAATCAGGGTAAGTTTGTGTTACGTGTTGACACATTTGGTCGACTCACTGGGGCCCATGGCCCACTTCTGTCGAACCACGTAGCATCTTATCCAAGGCCACCATCCCAACAAGAACACCAGCACATTATAATAGCACCAGGCGTGGTCCAAGTGCTGCCACCGAAGCTAATGCACCGAGAAGATCTCGTAGCCGAGGCCCTTCTTAGCCGAGGACCTTCTATCTGAAGTCCTGAGGCTTTAAGCAGCACTGCTCCCCAGAGATCCTATCTTCTTTTTCTTCTTCTGCTTCTACGCAGATTCAGTCACATGTTCACAAACCTCGACATGTTCGATCCACTCACCGCCTCGGCTTCTTCTTCTTCTTCTGCTTCTACGCAGATTCAACCACATCTTCACAAGCCTCGACAAGTTCAATCCACTCACCTCCTCGGATTCTTCTTCTACTTCTATGCAAATTCAGCCACATCTTCATAAGCCTCGACAGATTTATCCACATCTTCACAAGCCTCGGCAAGTTCGATCGATTGACAGCCTAGACTTCTTCTTTTGCCTTCTCGCAGTTCAGTCACCTTTTCCAACCACAACAACACCACCACTTTCAACTCCAACCATGATATAAATATCTATACTTGGACTTGGGGGATTATTAGCTAAGGTACAAAAAATTTCTGAATTTTTACCCCCACACCCTTCGCCATAATAAAAGTCCACGCATTACATAAAATGACCATACTTGGACTTGGGGGACTATTGTTACGTGTTGACACACTTGACCGACCCACTAAGGCCCATGGCCCACTTCTGCTGAACCACGTGGCATCTTATCAAAGGCCCCCATCCCAACAAGAACACCAACATATTATAACAGCACCAGGCACGGTCCAAGTGCTACCACCGAAGCTAATACGTTGAGGAGATCTCGTAGCCGAGGCCTTTTTATCTAAAATCCTGAGGCTCTAAGCAGCACTGCTTCCCAGAGACCTGATCTTACACAAGGATCCTCCCTAAGTGATTGATGGGATACCCATCATAGAGCACAAGTGCCTTGTCTTGTCAACGTAGCGGTAGCGCCGCCGATTAATTAATTTGTAGCAGGCTAGGAAGTCAAATGTGACACCTATAATTGGACATGTAAACTTACGAGATGAGGCCACGTGAGCCACGATCTAAGTTGTAATACTATAAATACTCCCCATATAACTCTCACAAGGGCAATACAAGATTCAACACAAGAACAAATATAACATTCTTTACATTCAACTCTCGTACAACATACACTAATTATATATGTATCTTACAAAGATCGATTGGTAATTATTGTATAATGGTTATGCAAACATCTCGCCGGATTTCGAACGTTCTCATCCCGCACTTTTGAGCCACTCCCACGCCCTTAGTCTGTCAATTTGAAACCGTCCTCATGTCTTAGCGTGTTGGACCAGGATTATGTGCGCGCGAGTGGATCCGGTATCTGTTGGCAACATATTCTGGGACTAACAGCGTGTATCATAGATTTCTTGATTTAAGAGAGTGTTTATAAATTATTTATAAACATGAGCCAAACATAGGTTCAGGTTCTTATCTAAATTTAAGATTTAGGAACTTGATTTTATGGAATGCAATTGAATTCCCAAGCACATACAAAAACAAGAAAAATTTATAGAAAGAGGCAAAATATTATGTATTTGTAGAACACGTTTAACACAATCTGGCAATACAAAAATGAAAATTATTTTCTTATACATGAAAAAGTTGACTTTGCTCTTGAAGTTGTTATAAGTGATTTTACTAAAAAAAGACGCTAAAGTCTAGCAGATTCAATCACTTTATTTGTTATTTATGAGAATGCATGTAATGTTTCGTAAATGATGATTGTTGATTTTATTTTTTCTTTAATTTTTTTTATTTTTTGGAAACTGAGAATTGCAATAGGCACATGCGAAGTGAGAGAAAAATATCTATTGCATGCTTCTTGAGTATTGCTTCGATAAGTTTATTGTAAATAACAAATAGTAATAATAAAGAGTTTAAAATTGTAAATTGTAATAATAAATGGTTGCTTATGTTTGCAAGAACAAGGGAAAAATATGAAAGATATAAAAGAGTTTGAATATTGAGTTTTTAAGTTTTTAATAATAGTAAAATAAAAAAATGCGTAAACACAAAAATTCTTAAAGAAATTTAGAAGCCTCCTTTAATATGCAATCTTAGACGAATGCCTTAAGTCACCTATATGATTAAGCCGACTCGACATGTATTTCAATTTATTATATACACTTAGAAAGTGATTCGAGTTCATGCTTCACACATTGATCATCTAAGAAGAATTATGCAACAAGTTCTTGATACACGTACTAATATATTGATATTCGAAAATTTTATAAAAATAAAGGTTTCTCTTGATTTATATTTTCACTTCACAAAATTATTCCTAACATTATGGAGCCCGCCTTCTCTTCCAACAAATTTCTCAGACACACTAAGTAAATTGAATGTATAAAAAACTAGGAAATTTTTTTTTTTTTCCACGAATCAAGTATGGAAATTAGTTTTCTTGCAAAAAAAAAAAAAGTTGGACATGTAATTCCGGCTATATGGGAGGATTCAACCCCCCCCCCCCCCCCCCCCCAAAAAAAAGCAAGATGTTTTACTTCATATTACCTTTTTTTATTTCAAAAAACATATTCTTAATTTGATCTTTGGAGTAAATACGATCCCCCGACCTACTGCATGGTGTTGTGTATCTATTACTTATGCGATGATTGATCTCACCTACCTAACCAGATTTATCCTTTTGGTGAGAGGTCACTGCGCCAGGAGAATGAACATGATAAACGTATGTTGCTTTATAATCTTATCAACAGCCATTCTTTTCGTTCATTTTACATGTTTCTAGCTCGCAAGTTGTAAGAAATCAAGTCGTATAAGTGAAATAAGAAGTGTTTAAATAATCCCAGTAAGTGCAAGTTGACAAGGACTTCGTCAATTTGTAGATACGGATAATAAAAATAGATATTGTTTATTGCTCAGTCTAGATTCAAAATGTTTGCTAGACAAGCTGACTCATAAAAATTTATATTTTCTATGCATATAGATTTCCTATGCTGACTTACATGTAATTTCGTTTTACTTTAAGTAAATAATAGACACCTAGATAGCGATTCACATAATACATAGGAGATGCTTTAACCCTGCTGTGTTAAGACTTTTTTAGATCAAATCTAGTAACATATATCTACATAGATCACAAAATTATAAATTAATGGTTACCACTTGAAGAACATCTGCACAATTTGTAAGTCCTTGCCGAACTCATCACACCTAGGCAAGATAATTCCCCTACGCTCTCTAAATTGTAGTAATGATTACTAGTGATGGGGTCAAGCCAAAAAAATCTTTAGGGATTTATTGTAGATGAGAGGGAAACAAGCCATATCCTGCATATAGAAGTTGCAACATCATGAAAATCTAACGAGTCTACATTTATTCATCGCATCAAGAACATGGGCCCGATGCATAGTTAAACTGCAATCTAACAAAAGCCTAATCAATTTTAGCACAACACTGAAAATTTTAACAGTCTCTTTCGGCGAGATTAAATTATCTGCTCATGTTTGTATTATTTGTGTCGAACACTAATTGGATTAAATTTTGTTTACCCGATGTGAAGTGTGTATCAAACACATCGTCGCAACTTTTTTTCACTATGGTTGTCAAGCCGGACTGGAAAAAATAGTTGGGCACATTTTATTTCCCTAGTGATCATAAACATATATATGGTAGGGTTGGGGTTAAGCAGTTGCTTTCATTGGGTGGAAGAAAGTGAAAGATGGAAAAATAAAGAGGGACAATATATAAAGAATTTCGGGACTAATTGTCTAACTTAATCATGATCAACAACAACACAGGAAAAAGACTTGAACATGGAGTCTTGTGTTACTGTCCAACTTCAGTGCCCCAAACAAAACTTGTAGCAAACCATCGAATATTTTAGTTGTTATGAATTCAGAATCTATTGTCTTCTAAGGTGGGTTTTGTCGGCAAACCCTGAAACACATATATACCTCACTTTACTATTTTATATTTCATAATAGTTCTTTTTTCTTTCGATTTTGGACGATATTCTTGTTTCGAAAGATATTTTGCAAAGTTTTCTTAGGAAAATTATCGTTTTTTAGCATTTTATGATGTGTTTAATATGTTGAATCGATTGAAAAGTTTCTTATGTGATTTTTTACGATTATCTTTTTTGGTGGACGTAGTTTTATGGCAATCATTACACAGTTCCTAGACAAAATAATTCACTCTAAATAGTGCAGAATGTTGGAGGGAAAAAAACTATCAAACAAATGTATCATTCTAGGAAGACTTATGAAAATCTTTTTGTGATGTTTTACCTCGCAAACAACAAAAAACTTCACACAAGTTAAAATAAATAATTGAAAGCAAAAGCAAGAAAATTGAAGAAAACAAGTGATGAATTGAAAATTCCAATTAAGCTTAGCAATTGGTAGTGTAATTAGGGGCTCAGTTGATAGTCGTCTCCACAAAGGCAACACCACAAATTGGACTAACAACCAAGTCCAAGACAACCCACAGAGATTGTACAAAGGATGGAAGAAAAGGTTTCACAAAGGAGCAATCAAAACTGGTCACAGAAAGAAACAGAGGCACGACTTTTCTAAGGAGAAGGAGGCAGTTGCTTTTCATTCAAAATCAACATGAGAAGTCGAGTGTAGTATGTGTTAATTAGGTAAAAATAAGAGCCAATTAAATAGCATTCAATTAGGTCAACACGAAGAATTAAATCACTGAGCAAGTGGGTCGAGCCCATTTAACCTCCAAGTGATTTATTTATTGGTCTTTAGAGACTGTTTGAGAGGCATTTTTTTTCTCAAGAAATAGGAGAATATCTATAGTTGCTTGCAAATCCAACCCACAATTGTTGACTTCATGTGTCTTGTGTAGGGCGCACAACGACACAATTTCTCATTCTTATTTTGCCAAGAATATGGCCCAAACAAGGGCTTAATTTATGTTTACAATTGTGCTGTTTGTTTGTGGAGACGGGGTATTTAATTCAATCTTCATTTCTCGCTATAATAAAACCTATGAAGTGTAATTCCGACCCGTTTAACGTCATAGCCCCCTAAGATTTGTTTGGCACAAAATTTTCCAACACTTTTGGTGCTTTAATGTTTGTTGAAGTATGATATTAAAGTCTTCAACGTACGATAAAGAACTTTAAAAAAAAAAAAGAAAAAAAAAAAAAAGAGGTTTGGTGACATGGCTTTACACCAAAAAATAAGGCTGTTCTCAATTTTGAAAAATGCAATTCATGAAGTGACAGTGTTGTCAACTCGATTCGTTTGGCTCGACATCGAAATTTGTTTTTAGCCTTTGGCTTGTCATCGAAATTTGTTTTTAGCCATTCATTCTTGTGAAATATTGTAGACGTATATACTCGTGTGTTTGTGTCTGACGATAAACAACAAAACCTTTTAAGATAGATTAATGCCATGGAAAAAATAAAAAATAACCCCCATAATTAGAACAGATCAAGACAGCATTCGACAGACTATCTGCCTTGATAGCCACATGAGATACATCTACATACGCAGTATTGTTGTAGAAGTGTCACGTATTTGGCTTAGATATCTCCATCAAATGAAAAATTACACGTGGAACCCTATAATTTAATATTGGTCCTCCATTATTTTCGTGCTGAATTAAGTACAGTAAATATTCTTATTAATTTCAAAAAGGTGGTGCACCTTTAATAGAATCTTTACTATGCTCTAAGAAAAATCGTGTGGAACCCCTATCATATCTCTTCAATTCGGAGCACGATAGCAAATTGATGATTAATATAAGAAAAGCCAACTCAAAATTGAAAAGGATAATTGATCCTTACTTTAAAGTTGAATATAGGTGGTGTTTCTAATTATTGAACCTTTTCTTAGCATAACGAATTCGGGCAATACCAAAGTAACATAATGATAGGTTGAAAAGATCGTCGTACGTAGACAATGATGCTGGAATAGAAAACTTTTTTCGTAAAGATGCTGTGTTTGACGAATTAAAGCGCACATAAAATATATTCCATTAAGCTATAGAATAACATGGATGTATGCAGCTATTCCATATTATTTGACTTTAGGAGCTACGTATATTACATAAAATATATATAACACAATCGATGGATCAATACTACCCTGACAAGTGGCATAACGGATTAGACGATGATGACGAGGGTGATCGAGCAAAGGTCCAAAAATTTGGGTCTGCGCCGGAAACTTGATTTGGTTTTGTTAATTCTACCTCGTGATCCGCGAGAGAAAAGCAGAAGTTGTCGTTTGGATCACCATAACACGAGAGTTGCTTTGATGTCTCGGTCTGGCCATTGAGCTGAGACGCCACCAGGCGGTCAAGCTCCGCCCAGTCGGTCGGCCCAGTTTTTAGATCATCAACAGAATTGTCATTTTGGTTGGTGCAAGAAGTTTGCATATCTGTTAGCATATAGCCCATATCTTGTTCACAAGCTGCCTTGAAACTGCTGCAATCTTGATCAGAGCTGAAGGGTGATTCAATTCTGGGAAGTGATGGAATTGTTGGATTATCCAATCTGTGCAGATGTAGAAAACCAGAATGAAATCCGTCGTTGATTGATGTTTTGATATGATTGACGAATTGCATCTCATCGTCTTCTTCATCGTTGTAGTTGATGCTGCTGTTATTTATCATCAATTCGTGCTCTTTCTTGCACGATTGTCGCATGTGCATAATTATCTGATCAAGAATGCCATCATTATTCGAATTCTGCACTGGACCGCTACTTCTTGAGTAGATTGAAGTGCATGAATTACTCTCTAAAGCTTTGTGGTAATGTTTCTTTTTGAAAACTCGGCAAACCACCCAACCATCTTCAGGTGACGCATCCATTACTAGATTACATGCCTGGATTCGGAACGTATTTATTTTCACTCAGGTCAACATGTACATGTATTTGTGAAAAAATTTTATAAATGAATTATACGAGTAAAGATAGAAAACATATGACGCGTATGATAGATGAATTAGACAAGTTGAGAAAGAAAATTTATACTCTTTTCCATTTTTATGGTGTTTCATATGATCTAAATTATTAAACATGCACTTAGTGATCAAAAAGTCCCATAATAATCAAACAAAGCTAGACTACCCCAACCAAGCCATGTGCGCTGTCCAAGAGTGATAAATGTGAATCTCACATCTAATAAAGATAAAAATAAAATAAAATATATACAACATATAAGAATTTCGTCATTCCTCTTAATGAAATTGATATTTTTAAAGGGATCTCCAAGTCTTCATATACTGTTGGAGTCCATTAAGTTGAAACGAGCAAATCGGTACGTTTAAAAGTTCAAAAAAGCAATGAAATTCCAAGATTGATGTTATCAAATGAACTACCATCTTGTAGATACATGTTAAAAGTGAATCCCACGTCGAATAAAGATAATAAAAAAAAAATACACAATATATAAAGGTTTTGATTATTTATATTATCAAAATTAACATTTTAAGATGAAACACGTGTCTCTGGTATGGTATCATAGTATATAATGTTCAAACCACACTATAAGTTTTTATTTTGAACGATTTGAGATAAAGATATTATTAGTTATTGAAAGAAAAGAAAGAGGAAAATCCCTAGAAGCTTCATTGTATTTGAGGAAAAAAAAAAAGAAGGGAAAATGGCCTTCAATAAAGCAATCAAATTATTAGAAAAGAAAATCAAGAAATGGCATTACGTTTGGGTCATGAGTGTCGTCCTCGAGCCGATACTCATGCATAATCCAATCTGATTTCTGTCCATGTGGAGCTCGTCCTTTATAGAATACCAGTGTCTTTCTCATTCCAATTCTTTGGAAACTACTGTGTATAACTTTATCACGACCAGTAGCCTTCCAGAATCCGGCAGCAGTTGCACGATTTGTTCGAGTCCCCGTTGGGTATTTTTTGTCCTTGTGGCTGAAGAAATACCAATCATTCTGCGGCGTAGATCCTATTTTACACTTTTCTGCATATCATTCAAAACCAATTCATTTAAGGAGGAAATAAACTGTTATGGCATATCAGGTACGAGAAGATTTAATAGCACTTGAATCTAAGATCTTGTAGGCTTAAATTACCTTGAATATCCCATGGCTCGAGCTTGTTAAGATCAACATCATGAATAACATCAAGATCAATCTTCTGGTGAGCTACTTTCTTCCTCAAATAGTACTGCAAAAGCTCCTCCTCAGTAGGATGAAAACGGAATCCTGGTGGCACCTTGGACTGACCATTTACAGATAAATTCATGTCTTCTGACATCATGCACTAGCTAGTACTAGGTAATCTACGTAGTCGAGAGTACTAAGTGCAAAAATTCCTCACTCTGCCTATATTTAAAACTAAAATCAGTACGTAGCTCACTTTTATGATGATGAATAAGGCTAGAAAGGGCCAAGAGAGAGGAAAATTGTGATAAAGATAGAAAGAGAGGAGAATAACTACAAAGTAAAGGAATTGTGGTGTGCGTAAAAAGGGTTGGAAAATGATGATTTTATATGAACGTGGTAGGACAATAAGGTCCAAAAATGCATGAAATTTTTTTCTAACATAGCCAAGTGCCCGTTCAATGTGGGGTCTTTGGCTTCCAGAAGAACCAACCACCTAAATTTAGAGGTAATGTAGGCCCCATCATAGGTACCTTATTGTAGGTCCCACTTCAGACGTTAGAGGTTTCCCTATGGTCATGGGTAGGGGTGTGGGGTATGGCATCTCCAAACTGTGACCCTCGACCTTAAAAATCTCAAAGAAAAGCTCCATTGAAACCACCACACTATTATCTTCAAAAGAATCTCTCTCTCCTGCCATCACTCGTATTAGTTGTGCAACCAATCTGAGATGGGGTCGAAGGCATTGCGCTTTCATGGGACATTACATTTAGAATCACCATACATATACACATTAGGGACACTACATGATGACACTCATACGATATAGATATTAGTTTCCTATGATGAATTCCATGACTTGAAAATATTAGAAACAATATATACACACATGTAAGGGCTACTCGCCAGTGATGGGTGCAAACTATATTATCATGGAGATTCGACCATCTAAAGAACTTCACCCATTGTGATTAATTGGAGCCTACAATTGTGTTTAGGTCTTCATCACATGTTTGGAAATTCTTCTGGTGCATCCGCATAGCTAAGTCTTGAAACTGAAATATTTTATCGATCAATAGGACTTGGAGTTAAAGTCCCAAAAATTACGACTCATTAGGTGCAAAATATCTTAATTCCTTCATAAACATAAAACCATGCATCTTGATCATGTCTAATCGATGCAGAACTTATGTTCATACATCTTTGATTTCATCACAATTTCTATCAAATTTCATGTCGGAAGACTACTTTTTTACCTTGGAAAAATTCAACCAGCTTTATTCCATCTTTACAAGACATTTATGATGCAAAAGATAAATTTTGGCAAGGATACGAAGATATTGATGATGACTAGGATTTTGACCTATACTAGCTAACTCCGAAGAGGAGAACCACAATGATAATGAAGAGCCTAACTAGCCCCAAGTGTTCTTGACTGGTTAAGTCTTCTTAACACTATTACTTTGTTCGGAAGTCACACTGTAAGATCCTTCCCAAGTTTGCAGTTTACTATTATTTTTGTATTAATAAATATTCCATCGAAGAGTCGTTTGAATTTAAAAATTAAGATTTTTTTTTCCTTTATCTTAAGCTAATTTTTAATTTAGTTCGTCCATAACAAGTAGAAATTCATACAAGGCGCCTACGTTTTATATTTTGGCAATTTTGGATTGAGAGTAACATTGTCACTAGCATTCTCAAAATTTTATTTAAATCAAAAATTATTTTATTTGTGCATTTTCATCATAGCAGCAACTTATTTCTGAATATTTTTAGGCTTATGAATACGTGGCTTAATTTTGAGTAGCATCTTTGTCTTCTTCAAAAATAACAAATTTTAGCGTACGAATAACATATCCATATAATGTGTAGATCACGCATGAAATATTGCTCGATTGTATACATGATTCTCAATGTTTAGTTGAAAACATTACTCTTGTATCTCTTCAAGTATTACAAACGTGTAAATTTTTATACGTTCTTTTTCTTCTTCTTATTTTATTTTATTTTTTGTTGTTGTTGTTCTTACTGCAAGAAGAAAATTTGACAGTAATCAAATTAATGATATTTTCTGAAAATTGAAGTAGTTATTAGTCTTTTCATTAATCTTGTTACATAGCAAAAAGTTAATTTTCTCGATCAATTTGACAAATATGTAATCATTACCTTGTCTCTGATTTTTCCAGAGTTTTATGATTTCGTTTCCATTAATTAGTTAGCTTGTCAATTGTTTACACTAACATCTCCACATCGCTCTAGCCCTTTATACAAGACATCTCCGCAGAGCCACTTAGTTTAGTCGAATAATTGAACTTATTTAGTCATTTTTCAAATTTTTGATAATTTTTGACAAAATTGGTGGAACGTGTAATTCAAAAGTTGTAAATTTCATGAAATATGTGGTTAAAATTAATAGTTAACTCTGACTTAGATTTTAATCAACTTTTTTAGTTGAAACAAATATAAATAAGTAGAATTTTTTATTGATAATTTAAAAAATATAAACATATCCGTAAAATTACAACCCTGAAATTATCATGCTTTCTGATTAATATTTTGATTGAGTAGTTAGTATAAAATCGTAATTCCTTTCCATAATTATTTGTAACCCTGTATACATAATCTTTCATTTTAAAATGTTAGAAAAAGTATAAAGTTCTTCATTCCTTCCAATAATTTTTGGTCTCAATTACTTATAGTTTCCAACAGTGAATAAGCAGTACTTGTGTTAGAGAATAATGTATCTCGCGAATTATTAGGTAAAAAATTATTGTGAACATGGTATATATGTAATAGGTTAAAGCTGTCTTAATTTTCCAAGAAATCATAAATATCCCTTTTCTTGATTCTTGTATTTGTCTTTTAATCATTGGTGCGTCTCTTGGATTACTCCATTAGCGCATTAGTATTAGGCTAACATGACACGCCCAGGACTAATATTTTAATGTATGTTTCTTATTTACGTTGAATCCACCACAATACTGTCTACCTCTAAAATATTGCAACTTTTGACTAATTAGACAAACGATTTGTACGTGACGGGTAGGTATACTCTTAGCAAAATTTTACCAACATGATTTACCCACTTGCAAAGTGCCATGTATGGTTCTTATTTGTAATTAATAACGATAATAACATCACTAAAATTAGAGCACATATACCGTTATGAGGTCATTCCATCGACTCAATGTAATCATGACTTTTTTCTCTTAAATTCTTAAACTAATCATGATTTTAGCCAACAATTGACGATGCAACCACTTGTTTTACTCACCAGCACCACTGCAAATATTTCTCATCTGATTACACTACTTTACCCTCCCTCTAGCTATATAGTTGGTTGTTGTTGAAATTAGTTGTGATTAATTATTTCAAGTCCCTTTACATTTTTATGAAGGGATTGTTTGATAAAGATTTTGGTTAAAAAAAATATTAATCATTTTTATATATAAATTGATAAAATGTGTAACTGTAAAGTTGTCAAAATAGTGAGTCTCATAAAATATGTGATTATAATTAATTATTGACTTTGATCCCAACTTTTAAACAAATTTTTAAGCTAATTCAAACAAACACTAAAACTCTGTTTGATTTAGTTAAGAATCACACTTTTTTGTAAATTTTGATAAAAGTTGATAAATTATATAATTAAAATTTTGATAAAAGTTCGAACTCTTAAAATATGCGATTGAAAACGAGTTTAGGAAAAAATGAATTTAAAAATAGGGGCCAACCATGGTGAACATATAATGCGTGTAGCTTTTTATTTTTCTCTAGTCACCTTCATGCACCTATACTTGGGAATATTATTGCAGTTAGTTAAGAGCAAGAATTGACAAATTGAATGACGTGGAATGACGACATATATGCAATAACATTTTTTTAAAATACAATTAATTTACTATTAAAAGTTTATTAATGTTGAAGTTTCTATATATGAGAAAAGGTGTCAAATTGGGTATAGTAATGTTGCTATATACTTTTTGGGACAAGCACCCACCGCCACTCAACATTTTGACAAATTATAGAAGAATTAAAACATGTGTGAGATATGTTTAACATAATTACAAAAAATATTTATGACATATGCTTATTTGTAATAACAAAAAGTTGATGTAGGTGTTAAAAAAGAAAAAAAGAAAAAAAAGATTTTTCGAAGCCCTCTCGCTCTTAATTTATATTTAAAACTGATGAATGAGACTCGAGTCTCGTTCAAGAATATATTTTTTTGGTGTGTGGTATCAACGTTGTTACAACTTTGAAAAAATTAGGAAAGACCTCTCCAAGTACCTTTTACATATAGTGTGGAAATGACTCTACAACCTTCAAAATTAGTGTTGTTATTCTCTTTTCGAAATTCATCATCGGTCAATATGGTGAAGGGCCACTGCCACACTACATTTCAATTTCATTGGATAATGTGATAGTTATGATATTGTCATATAGACCGATGATGAACTTCACTAGAAAGTAGAGATTAATAGCATTAGTCCTTCAATAATGAGGTTCTAACATTTTAACGTATTTAATACTATGAGATTTCATATTCACGTGACAGAGACTGACAATATGGATGATAAAATCTCAAATGACTCATTTCTAATTTTTCAGTTCAAAGCCAACTTAATCAAATTCGCCTGTTTTTGTGCAACTCTGTTATTCTATTGGAGTTTCGTTTCTACCGTTTTGAAAAAATCGAAATGAAGCTTGACAACGCATTTCTTAATTATTTTGAGCTCGCTATCGTCATCTTCCTGTGATTTTAACAAAAAAATCTATAAAGAACTCAGCAAAGAATGACATAAAAGATACAAAAGATTGGACTACGCAATTTTGTAAGGTTAAGATTGAACATATCATTAGTTGAATTAATGTAAATTTGTAAATATTAAAAAATTTAATTATAATATGGAACCTAGGAATTGAACCGAATAGAATCAAATGGAGTCGAACCAAACGGTTCCATAAATAAATTTGAACTCGACAGTTTCACTTACTAAATACCCAAAAATTTCGGGTTCAATTTGTTTCTCGTTAAAATCGAATCGAACCGAACCATGTCTAGCCCTAGTTTAATTTTTTTTTATTTAATTTGTTGCCCACTCAATTAATTTATCAACCAAATTGTGTCTACAGAAAATTATCTTACAGGACTATTCCAGAAGGCTCACAACAAGGGGAGTTGGGTGATTTTTTTGGCATTTTTTTATCACCACAGGAGCCCACACATGTGAGTTGTCTGTTTGAATTCTGTAAAACAAATTTTTATTCAAAGGGCTTTACTGTTAATTTATTGACACTTCACTCAAAATTAATATATCATCAATTTGGTAGGTTAGTGGTGAAGTTAATCATGATAAATTTGAGATGATATATTAATTTAAAAATGATGTATCAATAATTAATTTGGTGTACACTAGATCTCAACTCGGTGGGGGACTATATGGGCTGGTGAGATTATTACATTTAGTCTATCTTTGATAAAAATTGATAGAATGTATGATTGAAAAGCTATTAACTCCATAAAATATGTGGGTAAAATTAATTATTGATTTTGATTTCGATCACCACCAAATGGGTACTTAGCTATTTAAAATTGATCTACGCGATAATTATGGAGTTTTCAAATGAATTTAGCCCGACAAAGTTATGAAGAGGTTGAACCAGTTGAATATCATATTAGATGATTTCGTTCATTTGCTAATCTAACTTGCAACAACCACTCCTTTTATGTCTAAGCTTGAGTCAACATAAATGGGGATCGAGTACGCATCTAGCTCGATATAAAAGAAAATGAACTTTGTAACTTTAGCTATCCGATCAATCCACCATCTATGAAAACAATAAGCATGCCTAAAATGGGATAAAATAGGATTGGTATCTCCAACCTTCACATAGAGTGGCTATGGACCATCAATCTTAAAAGTGAGATTTTGGATTGCAAAACCTATTTAAATGGACAAAAAGGGGCTCCCCAAATGACCAAAACCATTAATGTTGAAGTTAAAATAATACGCTACTTTCATATGACTTGCATCTAGTGGGCAAAATTGTCAAACTATTTAAAAAATTTCTTAAATTTCAGTGAAAATTACTTGCGATTTTAATATTTAAGTTGACGATTTTTGTCATGAAGATTCAAATTCACGTATTCTAATAGGCTGATCCCCCCCAAAACTTAATTTTGAAGATCTTTGATTCAAAACCTTACTTTTGAAAGTTGAAGATGATCACACTACATGAAATATTGGGATGTCATCCCTAATTATTTATCAATAAAATTATATACATAATCATTAGTATCAGATTCATTTGAATAGACTTTGTACAAGCTATTTGTGCCATTTTTTAATTGGATGGGACCCATCTCATTGTGAATAATATGTACAAAATTTGGTAGAATCAATTTGGTAGAATACGAAAGAATGTCTTTGTCCAATCATCTATCACGTCGACAAGCTTTAATAAAATTCAAGGGAAATGCCACTTATCCCATACCACATGGGCCCAAGATTTCCAGGGGAACATGTGTCCCCCCTATAGGCAGGAGGTCTATCAAGATTTCTAGAAAAAACTCAAAATTCAATTTAATATGTCATCATTGTTCATACATCGTTTAAAGTCTGTTTGAGCTCAATTGTTTTGATGAAAATGTATGTTGGCGTAGTATTTCGATAAAGAATTTGTGGTTAAAAAATAAAATAAAAATTTAAATTTATGTGTAGTATTACTTTATTGAAAAATGTATAATCAAATTTGTCCAATCATTTATAAATTTCATTCTGTTAACAAGTTTTATCAATTGATGCGTCATTTATACACATTTAACTAACAATTACAAGACTGGTGTTTGTCCCCTTGTCCAATCGTTTAGGTATAATCTATAAACGAACATGCACTTAATAATCAATAAAATTCTTGCACTTAATATTATTATATAATAATTTGATCAATTTAAATTATAATTCAATAACTTCTCAAAATCATATAATGAGTTTTCCATGAAAAACGGTGTTGCTTCAAGTGTACAAAGTCATGAAATGTTGGTAAATGGTAATTTTATGTTGAGACGTTGTAAACGACTTTATGTGATTGATATTAGAGTTTTAACTATATAACGTGGAAGGATGGACCCATAATTTGACATTTTAAATAGAATATGTAGGATCATGACAAAACACAAAATTCAATTTGACAAGACACACCAACCTCAACCCTGATTCATAACCAGATATTCTTGTAATTCCATACACTAATTTCATTTAGTCGTATTTGTCATCCATTTTTTCAAAATTTTTCTTTTTACGTATTCATTTTTAATCATACATTTACACTATGAAATCCTTGTTCGGTAGGGATTATAAATTAGATTTTTAGTGAATTTTGATTTAAAAAAATTTGAAATGTATGGTTGAAAAATTGTGGGATCCATAAATTAAATTTTTAGTAAATTTTGATAAAAATTTTTGAAATATATGGTGGAAAAGTTGTCGAATCCATGAAATATATAGTTAAAATTGATTGTTTGACTTTGACTTAAATAAAAATCTAATTTACATCCCCATCAAACAAAGCCAAAATATTTTAGACGTAAACTCAATTTTTTTTTCTATTTTTAATCACACATTCTCCAAAAAATTACTATTTAAAGCAATATTCTTCTCAGAAAAATGACACCAAATAGGGGCTTAGCAGGTAATTACACCTACCTTTATTCTAAGCATGTTTTCAATATTTTTATAATTCCATCTATTACGTTGCTTCAAGCAGCAAGCCACAAATATGAGGTTTAAGAAAATAATTTAATAGTATAAAATTTAGAGAAATGAAATGATTTAAAACATATGTGGTTATGTTTGATAATGAGCCTCTATGCGACATTCATTTTTTTGTGTAAAATGAGTTTTTGAATAGTAAATTTTTGAAGAATGTGTGGTTAAAAATAAAAAAAGTTTTTGATTTACGTAAAGAATATTCTATTATAAGAATGTATGATTAAAAATGAGTATGAGAAAAAAGAGTTTTAAAAGAATGATTGTCTAACATGAGTTAAATTAATAATGAACCATTGGAAAGGGAAAAATGAAGAAGATAACATTTATAATAATAGTTATAATTAATAATATTTTTCAAATTTTGCACATTGCGCTATCTTTTGAGGATAACATACTAATATATGCACATTGCGCTATCTTTTTCAAATTTTGCAAAATGAATAATATTTAGAAGTACTCACAGATAATTTTCTCGAATATTACTTTTCTAAAGAATATTAAAGTTGTTCAAAACTCCATTTTTTTATACGTTAATTTCAAACTGTTGTCTCTTTTTTCATTTTTCATTTTTATTTTTTATGAGCAGATTTCATATTTAGCGAAATGAGATTAAATTTGTGGCGAGAGTGAAAAATGTTTAGAGAAATTACGTGACGATTTATTTAGTGATGATAGATGATATTAAATAACTTTGAGTTGTATAAATCAACTTAAATACCCCCACATCCAAATAGGGACAAATAAAAAAAAATTAAAAAATTAAAAATAAAAACGTGAATCATAACCCAATCATCCCGACCATAAACCATGGCAGAAATGATCAATGGGACCGATCTTATGAGAAACATGATTGCCCCTAAGGTCAACAGGATGTTGTGTTAAATTTTAATTTGTTATGTGAGCTTATATGTATAATTAATTATGCATAAGACTATTTTAAAATTAAGTTCAAAATTAAAGTTATCTTATAAAGAATTAAATTATTAGGTTTAGGGCATCTAAATAAAGTGTGGGCCAAATTATATGAGTAAAAATCAGATTATTTTATAATTAAATTTTATGATGAATGAAATATATATGAGAAACTATATATTAGGTTATGGTCTTCAATTCATATGCAACTTCTTATTCTTTATGTCATCCAATCAATACAAAAATATAAGAAAAAGTATATTGAAGGGGAAGATCCAATATCCACAATCAAGAAAAAGGAATTCAAGAATCAAGAATGTGGATCAAAAAGCAAAACCAAGAATAAAAATTAAAGAATTAAAGGAGGCAAAATTCAATAACAAAAGTGAAGAAGCCAAACATAAAGAGATTGCAGTAGATTTTTGAGATTCAATATCTGGAATCAAGATCCAGTAATAAAGAATCGAACTCAAAGAATTAATATATGTTCCGCATTATTAATTTTCTTGGTGATTCGATATAGAGGATTTTGATAATAAAGGAATTTGAATTTTAAGTTCTATAGTTTCTAATTTTATAATATTTAAAGTGTTTATAAAAGTTTCAACGTGTTGGTCGATCGGGCATAAAAATAAATGGGCTAGTCCACTAATTCATCCAGCCTGTTGGCATGTCCACGAGCAGATTGTCCCCTGGGGGTGATTGAGAGGACATGACAACCGTGCCATCGTTAAATCCAACCTTACGTTTTATAGGAACGGTTAATTGTGATTTCCTTATCATCATATCTCATCATATTTTATTCCAATACTCGTAGATTTTACGACAAATATATCCTTCATAAACCTAGGAAATGACATATTTCGTTATCTGTAAAATTACTAATTCTCACGGCAAAGAGGGATGAAGATTTAAATAACTTGGAACCTTTGCCAAGGAGAAAAGTCGGCAACTTGAAACCATAGTTGGAGGTAAATCTTGACTGCAACATAAATGTACTTGGCCATATTCAAAAGGTTCAGAGCTGGACCTGAGCATATGCTCAACAGGCTGCTGCCTCAAGCCCAGCTCTTCAAGGGGGCCCAAATTTTTTATTTCCTTTTTTTTTTTGTGGTAAAACCCACTAATTAACGTAAAAGAATCCTCCCATAATTGAAATGTTTTGTAAATCTCTTTTACATTAAGTTAGCAATTGGTTATATAGTACACCGTTGGATTTTGATTTACGTTGATTTTGGAGACCTAATTTATGGAGTTCGCCTCGAACCCCCACGTTCACAGGACCGACCTTGAAAGGGCTCCGTTGGTAAAAAATCATTTAACCATTCAACATTAATTAGCATTGATGAGATCCTTTCATGATTTTATGATAATGGAGCTGATGAGTAGTTATCTTCAAATTGGAGGGTTACTAAGTTGAAACGACATGGGCTTCTCCTGCCTTGGGCGGTTACTTGGCTCTATTGAAGAGGCCCAAGCCAGAGGGTTAAAATCTAGGTTTAGAAGTTAATTGCTGTCAGTTTGTTCTTTTAATAGATGGAAGTCAAACACTAAACAAATTAATTTACAGAGTTTTGCTTTTACTTTGTTAGAATTTGACAATTTGTTCAAGTGGAAAATTTAGAGAGACATTTTCTTAGTAGTGAGAACATATTGTGTTTTTTTTTTTTTTTAATATTTGCAAAACTAGACTATACTATTTAATTTAATCACATATACGAAGAAAATAATCAAGTTAGACAATTAATTAAGTTAAACTCATACAGAAACGCAATAATAACGGATTTTTAGTTCCTGAAATCATAATATTCGTTGTTATTACTCTTTATCAACGGAATATTAGCAATTGCAAATCCATTGTTAATTTAAGGGTAGCTGATAGTTATCAATGGATCGCGCGCCGTAAGTAAAAAAATGAAACCTCTTACCAACAAATTTTTCGTTGTTAAAGTGTGAAACTTTTACTAATGAAAATTTCGTTGATAAAAATCTTAACCATTATCAACCGACTTTTTGTTGATAAATGTCTACTATTACAATTGGTAAAAATCAATATTGTAAATAGCTACATAGGTGTTAGGCGTAACATTTTTTTTTTGTTATTATTATTTATTTAATAATTATAAATTTTTAACTTTTAACTAACTGAATTGAAAGGCCCAAAAAGTTGTTTAATAACTTATTGGACCACAAATTTATAGAAGGAAACACCCAAAAACTTTATTGTAATTTTTCGATGTAGGATAAGAATTTCTTTGGTTGGACTGTATTATATTGTACTATTGTGCAAATAATTATTTATATTTTATTACCCTTCAACTATGTATATTTAGTAGCAAATGATTGATTTTTTTTTTTAATTATCAAAATTGATTAATATCATCAATGGATTTTTTGTGGATAATATGAATTAAGCTGATTTTTTTTTTTTTGATAAAATTAATTACCCTTCACCTACGGATATTCCTTAGGAGAATGTTTGAATTTTTTAATTATTAAAAGTGATTAATATTAGCTACAAAAATTCCATTGGTAATATGGGCTACTCTTCACTCACAGGAAATCCATTGGTGAAATGTTGACACTTTAGAAAAACAAAAAGTTGAATTATATCACCTACCGAAAATATTTTTGGTAAATAGTATGTCTATTAAACAAGAACATTAGGCACAGAATATCCGTTGATAAAGAGCCACCACTTTTACCAACTAAAATTTCGTTTGTGATTTTTGTAGTTAAAAGTCTAATACTTTTACCAATGGATATTTGTTGGTAATTATTTGTAGGTGAAAAGTTGATTTTTAGATGTGGTTATTCTAAAATTATTTAAATCCAAAAGTAGGGGAAAAATGGGGATTAAAATAAATTACTGAGCGACTTGATTTAAAAAGTATGATTTATTTGAGGACTCAATTGATCAAAAATCAGAAATTTAGGACCGTGAACCAATAAGTTAGAAATTGGAAGTTTTGGGACAGTTTGCCCTACGGGGCAGCCATGTTTGTGACGTTATTACACTCATCACGTACGTTCATAGGTAGCCTTTGCATGTTAGAACGTCTCAAAGTTCACATTGAGACCTTCATTATGGTATACAATTTGCATATTTTCCAAGTCATATAGATGCCTCAAATCGCATGTCTAAGCAACACCCCGAAATGTTAATTGTTGAAAGTTTTATGAGTGTGCAGATTTTATGTTTGAGTAGTTATATTTGGGATGATCGGACGTCCTCTATCGTTATCTGATCAAACCGATTCTTCTCTCGTTGCAAATCTAATGATGAGTCCTCTGAGGTGGTATAAGGAATGTACCCTTAAGACCCGAGCTCGTCCCCCGAATAATTAGATGAAAATCGGACTTAGTTGAAAAATCTGTTGAGAATTTTTTGTCGAACATTGGATTTTGTCCTCTAGTGCCTTTGTACTCCCGTGATCCTTCCTAGATACAAGCCATTGATAAATTGATTCAAAAAATGATTATGGATTGTTAGCTTATTTGCACGTGTAAGCATATATGTGTGGGAAAAATAAGTGCTTTTACATTTTTGAAAGGCAACTTATTTTCAAAACTTGATCATTTTAAAAAGTGAATTATTTTAGGATTATGGGGAAATGTGAAGTTTTATGTGAAAATGTGCATAAGCAACGTACTAATGGCTTCAACCATTATGTTTTAATGCATACGTGATTTTTGTTAAGATTGAGAACACAAAAAATTCTTTACATACAAGAAACTTATTACAAGCTTCAACCATTATGTTTTAATATACAATTGATTTTTATTAAGATTGAGAACACAATAAATCTTTACGGAAAAAAAGAAAAAGAAGAAGAAGAAGAAGCTTACTCCTCTGTTTAAAACCCCACTTCCAAGATAATAATCACCACTGCTATTCTCTCCACCTCTCTCACTGTTGGAATTGGTCCAAAAATTAACCGAAAAAAAAATAAAAATAAAAATAAAAAATTGGTTAAGTATGAAAAGGTGTGACTTCGTGTCAATTTCGACCAAATATTCGGACTTGATCCGATGGTTAAATTACAAAAGTAAATAGACTAACTCATTCTACTCGTCGAGGAGATTGTCGTAGTATATTTGAAATCTCGAAACCAATTCTAGATGAATGAGAATTTGCGGTCCAAAGTTGGAAGAAATGAAGTGTTTCAATTTTACAAAATGAGGTTTTGGCTAAGTGTTGCAACTTTTTGAAAGGATGTATGTTTTGACCCACACTACTTCATTTGCATCATTTCTACATCTATAAATAGGACCATTTGGACGTGATTTGGAGTACACCATTGCATTGAGCATCCATTCTTCTCTTGCAATTCATCTTTCTCCCATTCTCATAACATTCCTTTGTAGAGGGAAAATTCCATTGAAGTTTTGTCATTCTTGTGGTTTGAAGTGCTGCTACCACAAGTGTGTATCCGTTATATTTTGGGAGATATTTGTCATTCAACCGTGAATACCGTAGCGGGACAATTTATCTTAAGGAAAGAGTTATACTCACCTCGAATTTCCTTTTCTACTACTTATTTCATCTTGGTTTTGTGGTTTTGTACTACACTTCTACTTCATAAAATTGTGGTTTAACTACGCTCCTGCGGGTTGAACTTTGCACTCACAACACAATCATCTTGACCATTCACAAATAAGTTGAATCCAACAAACTTAAGCCAAATTCTCAGTGGCTATTTGGTGTTTTAAATCAATCTATTCAGTACATTTTATGTTCTAATTCTTGTTGGAATCTGATTCTGGAAAATCCGTAGGTCGTCTTTTCTATGATCTATTTTCAGTGTTACTAATGGAGGCCTATAAGACCACTTTAAGGTACAACTACGGTCAGTTTGGAAATAAATATGCCGATGGTTTAATTCTGTTATAATAAATTTTACATTGCTTTATGGATAAACATATCTGGGATTGGAAGTATATATATAATTAAAAATTGCATGATCTTATATTCATTTATGTTCATGTGAATTTATGTTTGATCCATATTTGCAAAATCTATGAAAATTACGTGGTACACGGCATCAGTTGTTGTAATCCAACTATATCTCTGAAACGGTATGATGACAACTTTTGTTGTCGGGACTGCATTATTAACTAAAAATGCCTCAAATTTTGTTTACCTATTATTATGATGTTTATATGTTATTTGTTCAATATTTCCTGATCAACTCGTGCCACCAATGGAGGGAATGTAAATAAGATTTGTATATATTATTGATGGTTGCCAATAAGTGTCTTTGATTTTTATTTTTTTTAAAACAATCATTTTGGCTGGTCACAAAAATCTAAATGTTGTGTTTTGTCATCTATACAACACTAATAAATGCTCGTACTTGTGATCAAATTAAAGACAATTAATTTACTCTTGAAAGGTGTGATCCTGAATGTGTGTAATTATGGAATCCGGTCTTTACCACAAAAGTTTATAGACTTTAAAAAGCATGTGACTTTTGGCAATATTATTTGCGTGACTGCGTCCATTCAATTTTGCTTGGCACGAAACAATTTAATGTCAAGTCTGTACTTAGGCATGTCTGAATTAATTTTACATAATAATCTGAGTTTTGGACGTCAAATCTGTGTAAGGAATTATTATTATTATTATTATTATTATTATTATTATTATTATTATTATTATTTTGTCATTCTGACTCATGAAAAAATGTGTGGTATCATGAATATAATTGACTGCATGAATGCAACTGATTAGAGTTACGTCAATTTCATTTTATTTGAAATGAACAACTTAGTTGTGGAATTGCATGATGCTGGTGCCGGTCATTGTTAATTTAATTGTGGATATGCCAACTCGTGTTGTGATAATAAGATTGCAAATATGGCTATGGCACAGAACATCAACATTCATATGGATGGAATAAATCTATACAGTAAATGTATAAATATTTGGAATATAAGTTGCTATTTATTTACTTTGGTTAATGATTATTCCTTCAAAGGAATATGGAAAATTACATGATAAATTGTTGAGCCTCAATTAATTTGATAAAATTAAATGAGATGATTTATGCTAAACTATATTTGCATAAGAGTATGGCAAAATGATTTTTATCCTAATTATTGTTTATCCAATTATTGGAATGTGAAACTATTTATAGAAGCACAAACATTGTCTATAATTGACGGTGGTACTGATATCCTTGAATTTAATGATTGAAAAATGACATCCAAATTTTAAGGATAAAAACTACGTTATGCAAAGTTGTGAAGAATATTATGAAATATTCTAGATAAAAAGGTGTGTCCTTTCATATGGAAAATCATAACTTTTGATTTGGTTAGTTTCCAAGGAGTATGTCTCCTCATAGAAATTAATTCAAAGAGGTGTGTCCTCTTGAAGGGTTGTGACTTTTGAGAACACAACATGTCAACCTATGGTTGAGTTATTATATGGTGAATATGCACCTTATTACGTGAAATGTCACAAATATGAAAAGTTGCACATGTTTGAAGATTATTAGTCTTCTTTATTGTTGAATTTTACTTCAAGTGTGGAACCAAGTTGGTTTATGCTTTGAAAGCGTTGCTAATCTATGTGACGACCTTGATGTGACTTGAATAATCAAATTATTATAGTTGATTGAAGTACAACTTCAAATGGAAAATGAGTTTTCATTTGTGTGAATCGATGATCATTATTTTGAAAGTACATAGACTTTCATGAAACACTCGATATAAATATTATCTAAGTGATAAATGGATTGAACTATGAAGGAGTTGATAACTCTAAGTTCAAGTATAACCTAAAAATGTAGGGGTTATCGTAAATACTTGATAACTTATATGAAAAGTTCAAGACGTGTGGATGTAATAGTAAAACTACGACTTGCATATATATTCCTAATTTAGGAATTGTGAGGGTAACTTAATTAGTTTAAATTTACAATTTCCTATACCTATCAAGAAATGGGAGAAACTCCATATGAGTTATAGAAAAGTCATCATTCGTCCTACCAACACTTAAAAGTGTAGGGGTGTTTGGCAAATGCTGAAATTCCTAAGCCTAAACAAATAAAGATTGATCCCAAAATAATTAATTACATATTTATTGGATACGTCAATAATAATAGTGCATATCATTTCTTTATACACAAATTGGATGTACACAAGGGTACCATAATTGAATCAAGGAAGACGATATTCTTTGAAAAATTGGTTCCTTACAAAGATAAAGAAAATGTAAGTTTAAATAAGTCGAAACATCAAGAAAATGCTAATAAAGCATTTCGACATGAAGGGCATGGGTGTGACAAATATAATACTAGGGTTAAAGATCTCTAGAATATTGAAAGAATTGTACTTCCCCAATCTCATTACAAGAAGTTTGAAGTATTTGAAGAAAGTCTCGCGAAAACTCGTATTGACACAAGTCTACACTTTGTCAAGAATAAAGGTGAAAACATGTCACAACTAAGGTATTCACAAGTGATTGACAGTGTAATGTATATTAGGAACTGTACTTGACCAGATATTACTTAGTAGATTCACGAGTAATTTAGGCCATATCACAATCATTGGGTGGCATTAACAAAGGTCTTTAGGTATTTGAAGTATACTATGACCCATAGATTACATTTCACAAGATATCCTATGGTATTCGAAGGATATTGTGATGCTAACTTGATATCCGACATGAAGGATTCCCGGTCCACAATAGGTTATGTTAGTATCCTTAGTGGAGCTGCTATCTCATGAAAACCGACAAAGCAAATGTGTATTGCTCGATCACCTATGGAATCTGAGTTCATTGCTTTGGATAAAGTCAAAGAATAAGTAGAACGGCTTCGAAGATGTTCCATAAGTATACACTGTGATAGTCAATCCGCTAATAAAAGGGCTAGAAGAAGTAAGAACAATTGGAATATTTAAATAATATTCATAAAGTTCAAATACATTGTGATAATTCAATATTGGAAATTGAAAGCCCTTCAACTAAAAGAAATGATTGACTAGTGTAATGATAAGAAATCCTCCAATCGTGTTTGAAATTGATAAAAGCTTTAGATAAAGCTAAAAAGAAGCATGTAGCTTCATGAGAGAATTTCTTGGTGTTAACAATGTGTATCTATTAAATAAATCGATCGTTGGCTAGCTATATTTGATAAGATACTAAGTCACATATAATGGTAAATATAGACACATATCTCTAGACATAATACTGTTAATCAGTTGATCCCAATAGTGTAAACTCAATGTACCTTTAAAAGAGATTTACTAAGAGAGATCAAGAATACTACATATCGAAGGGAATGAGATAAAGTCTACTACGTTAGAGTCCTTAGAATGGTAATCCTACCTTGTTGACTGGAGATCCCAAGATCTTGGTTCAAAGGGACAACTAAGTTGTGAGGTTCCATAAAGCACTTAGGAAATCAAATTTCCTAACTCATTCCTATGATGCGAAAGCGCTTTCTGCAGAGTGGTTAAAGGTTAAGTTAATTTTTTAATGATTCCTATATCTTGACTAAAGTCAAGTGGAGTAGGGCAGAATACTTTTAATAGGAGGTCATTTATGTAAGTATGAAGTGTGGCTGCTTAAATAAGAATTATATGAGGTTTGAATTCTTTAAACACTTATGAAATCGAGATGGGTTCAGGGCCAAAATGAACCAAGTCATGAGAAACAAGTACGGAATAAGGAAGACATCTGTGTGAGCATCGTTGTCTTGGCTTACACCAAATGCTGAATGGTTCAAGACATCACGTTCACCACTTAGTCGAGTAAGTCCGATAGTATTTTACTGCGGGAGGTTTAAGGCCAGATGCCCGATGCAATAGCTTTCTTCTCTCTCTCTCTCTCTCTCTCTCTCTCTCTCTCTCTCTCTACAATGCATCATATCATAGCATTGCATGTGCATACTCAAATTTCCATTCATTTGGGGGATTGTTGAAATTGGTTCAAAAATCAACCGAAAAAATTTTTTGCTTAAGTATGAAAAGGTGTGACTTTGTTTCAATTTCGACCAAATATTCGAACTTAATCCGATGGTTAAATTACAAAAGTAAATAGATTAACTTATTATACTTATCGAGGAGATCTTCGTGGTATATTTGAAATCTCGAAACCAATTCCGGATGAATGAGAAATTGCAATCCAAAGTTGGAAGAAATGAAGTGTTGCAATTTTTCTAAAGGAGGTTTTGACTAAGTATTGCAACTTTTTAAAAGGATGCATGTTTTGGTTTACACCACTTTATTTACACCCTTTCTACATCTATAAATAGGAACATTTGGGCGTGGTTTTGAGTATACCATTGCATTGAGCATCAGTTCTTCTCTTGCAATTCATCTTTCTCTCATTCTCATAACATTCCTTTGTAGAGATAAAATTCCGTTGAAGTTTCATCGTTCTTGTGGTTTGAAGTGCTGCTACCACAAGTGTGTATCCATTGTATCTTGGGAGACATTTGTCATTCAACCGTGAGCACCGTAACGGTGTAATTTATCTTAAAGAAAGAGTTATACTCGCCTCTGATTTCCTTTTCTATTCCTTCTTGGTTTTGTGATTTTGTACTACACTTCCACTTCATAAAATTGTAGTTTAATTATGCTCCTGCTGGTTGAACTTTGTACTCACAAACAATCATCTTGACCGCTCACAAATAAGTCGGATCCAATGCTCACACGCCCCTTCCTATAAACACTCTCAAAATACTTAGAAAAACCTTTAGAATAAAATTTTTAAAACTTGGAAATGAACTTTCTTGGAAAATCCATGGAGTTTTAAATGAATGGGAGAAGGAGCCTCTTTAATCAACCGGAGAAGATGATACTGGATGGTGGATACTAGTTAGGTAGCCTGATATTTTTTGTCTTCTAAATTACTGGTAGCCTATTTTGTCGGCGAATCAGAGAATGCTGTCCAGTATTCATGCACCACTATTTTTTAGATTTTTTTCAACTCCTCATGTAGAAATTTGTTCATAAATTTAAGGATAAGCTTATAATATGTTTCTACTCATTTTAATCTTAACATTTCTTATTTTCAGGTTTTAATCAAAAGCTTAATCCTTAATTTATGAGTAAATTTCGATTTGTGCAATTTTTATGTTAGATGGAATTTCTTATATGTAATGTGTTTATTTGATTAGATACTTACTCATTTGAGTTGAGATGAAGTTTTTCTAAGTGTTTGATGATTTTGGTTAAAGATTGTTGAGAATACATCCATCCCCCACAGATGTTCGATAAATAATGCCGAAGAGATTTTTTAAGATTACATGCTAGATTGTAATCCATCGAGACGTTTTAATGCATACTACCAGTTATAAAATTGATCTCCTGCCCTGATCATAAATAAGGTTCGTGAAAGTTTTTATCCTGCCTACTAAAGCAGGAGATCAGGCTTGCTACATGTTATAGTACTTGATCACTACAGATCTAAAACCTCTGTGCATAAGAACTAGAAGACTTAAATGATGGCCCCCCAGGGCACATCTCCAAGTCAGCTTAAATGATGGCCCCCTCTGTGCAACTTTGCTTGAGGCTAGCGCGTCAAGGGTTCGAATCCTGAAATATGGATTTGGCTCTTGAGTAAGTGCAAGTGTACAAGCAGCCTTCCACCCTGTATCCTTGGAGGCATAACCTGCGATTTACCTACCTCACGATACTCCAGAGCAGGAGTGGTGGGGGACCCTTAAGGTTGGGGTTCAACCTTTTTAGAAGACTTAAATGATGAGGTCCCTCAATTTTATGGATATAGGGAGATTAGGAGCTGATGTTTGTGATCACTAGGCCACGAGGTTGCTATCTGAGACAAAATGGAACTAACATGTCTCCTAATGAAAGTCAAAGGCAATTCGCTTTTGGGGTATGGCCTATATCCGAAAGTAGCAGAATATTTTCAATTTGAATGTTTGTGTACAATGAGAAATTGGCACATGCATGTTCATTTCAAGGCTTATTGGGGCATATTTGAAAGAGATCCAGACATGAATATTGATTTCAATGCCTGTTATGTGACACTTGGCATTTGCATGTTCACTTCGATGCAAATTATTTTATATTTGACTAACTATTACATGCATCAATCTTTATTCGTTGTGACTAAAGTTCTATAATTATAGTTGAGGCGGGAGTTGAAGTACTAATATTTCGATGTCGCTAAGTTGTAATTCGATTCGCAGCCATATTTTGTAAAAGGGAAAAATGTATTTTATCAATGAAAGGGGATCTACCTTATGTTTCCCCCTATTGTTGTTGTTATTATGTTAAAAGTTTATTTTCGCACTCGATTACTAGTTTTGATCAAATGTGAAGTCAAAGTAAGTAAACGATGACTCGAAAGATTAGAAGACTTATTTTTAATGATCATTGGAACAATTTTATATAAGTTCGAAATGTTTTTAATTAAATAGAGACAAGCCGCCCTGATTTGGAAAAAAGGCTATTGGTAGCTTGTTTTCTATTTAATGCAAGGCTACCGGTACCTTTCATTGTAAGTAGAGTTGTCATGTTTTAAAAAATCTAGTGATAAGAAATGTTTGACTTGTTATCAACTTGTAAATATAACTTACATGAGCCAATGTTTTGCAGATACTGAATAATTGCTCGGTGAACTCATGAGTAGCATAGCATTTGTGATTGTCAGTTTGACATGTAAAAAGCATGACGCTGAAGTTTACAAAATCTAAATGTCTCTCTTGTTATATGGTTGTTATCATAGTTATTAGATTCGAACTGAACATCGATTCGAACAAGGTATAGGGTTTGAGGTTACTAGTCGAAATGACTAGTCAATGGTCGGACTGTTGGGTCATTGTATAAAATTCTACAAAAAAATATAGAGTATAAATTTTTTTTAGGTAAAATTAAAGTTTTTAAGTTATTTTTCAATAATTATTTAGGTCGATCAAAGTTCTTTTAAAAAAGTATTTTTAGAAAACCTATGAGTGACTCTTTAGATAGACATATGTTATTGCACATAAATAATACTAAAGCACTTTGTGTTCCAATGATGAGGAACCCATTATTTTCCTTAGAGATCCAAAGTTCCTTGGACCCAAAAATTTTGAAAGAGAATTTCAAAACTCAATCAAACCGGTCAATCGGGCCAGTTAAAACCCTGGTTTACTTAATCAAAGCTCGATTTTGACTGAGTCAAGTACATTTCTATTAAATTAATTTGCTTGGCTAGGTCATCGATTTTCCGGTCCAACTATCAACTCATCTATAGCTTGCGAAAAATGCTATCGATTATATTCTATAGTATTTTCCGAAATGCTATTGTAGATGAAGTTATTAAAAGTCGTACCTCTATTATAATATTTTTTAAATGTTATTATAAAGTGCTATAAAAAACTTTTAAATAGCATTCTTTTATTGTCATGGTTTTAATAATTATAGCATTCTTTTCGTGCAATAATTCATATTTTTTATACGATAGCATTTTTTTTGTTATAATTTTGGCTTTAATAACATTCTTTAATCGTTATGATACATCTTCAATAGCATTCTTTTTTCATAGTGTGTGTGTGTGTGTGTGTGTGTATTATATTTATAGCTTTTATTGTAATGTATACGTACTCAATAGCATTATCTTTTGGAATAAAAATATAAACAATAATCAAGGCAATAGTAAATTCCAAAACATACATCAATAATGTCTTGTAGAAATAGACAAGTGTAGTTGTTTAGTAGAAAAATATAATTATGTTATATACTAATAGCAATACATACTTGAAAAGGAAATACAAAATTAAATTAGAATTATCTCATTCTAGATCTTCAAAAGAAAGTTTCTTAAATTCTTGCAACTTGTCCGGAGTAGACATCCATCAAACCAACGATGCATTTAAATCTGGAACTTAACAAAGTGAAACACTTGTTAAATTGTAAAAATAATGTAAACTAAAAAAAAGTCAAAACTCTAATTAGTGAAGGAAATTGATATGAGCAAAAATCAATGCTACCATAATGTTGGATTAGAATACAAGTGCCAGTGCCACTCCCAAGACCAATAAACACCAAAGTTATCGTACCAAATCACAAAAGCCAAATGGGAAATCGACATACCTTGAAACAAGACGGGACCAGAACCAAATTGACAACCCAAGGAGCATGAAACCAACATATTATGATTATCTGGTTGCAACCTAGGAAGAGTGATGGAAGAAACCAAACCATACTTGTCATTGGAAACTATGCTGACAAGAAGTAAAAGCTCTTAAATATCCTTAAAGATGAAAAACTCAATTATGTGTACTTCAATAGTGCTTAATATTCTATCAAACAGCATTTGCATAACTTAGTATGACAAAACAACTCAAGCAAGTGACAGAAATACTATTACTAATCTTAGATAACAACTTACGATGTTGTTGGTGGTGGAGCTTCAAACACTTGCCCACATTATCATGTGAAGGGGAGCAATATAAACCAAGTCCAAAATTTCCACATTGCAATGGGCAAATGAAATTTTAAATGTTTAAATTGCTAGTTGTGAAGATTTTATGCTTTATAATCATCTAAAACCATAACAGTAGAGCTTCTCCGTTAGGTTGTTGCCCTAGAGGTCAATCCACCAATCTGATCAAACTTTGACACTAAGAAAACGTGAACTAAATGCAAGCTAAATTAATTTTGTCAAAATCATTTGCTGGTAATGGTATTGACTAGTTGTTGAAATACTATTATTGTCAAAAGTGCATCAAAACAAAGTCTAAATTACTATATTAAAGACATGTTTGGCAGGTTGGAATTGACAGGATTAAGTACGAAAAAGAAGTTGAAATTTTGTGTGTTGTTCCAGAATGACTAGTTTATCTAAAATGTATGATTTTCATTATTCACAAAGATATAAGGAAATCTAATCTGCACTATATTGGGATGATAAAGATGTGAAAGAAGGGCAACTTCCGAATTGAATTGTTGTTCAAGTAAAGTTCTAGCTTCCTCATTATGAGTTGGAATTCTCACCATTTTTACAACAACTGCTCTCTGCTTATGAATTCCTCTGTAAATTCTACTATGTGCACCAGAAGCAAACGTATTGCCGATAAATAACTGAGAAAGATCAGTCGTCCATTCCTCTTGATCTTCAGATGCTTCCCAAGTCTCAAACATTCTCAGAATCCAATATCATTGACCAAGATTCCTAACTGTCAAATCTTTTCCTCTCCATATTATTTGCATCATTGCTTAACTGTGTTCTCGAGACTCGAAGTAGAAGGAATTAATAAAGATTTGCTCTTAGACCTGCACGGTCGAAACAGATTGAAACACGAGGTAGCCATTGAATATATAAACAAATCTTGTATAGTGACTATACTCACGCCAGTTTTTAATAATTACCAACAAAATCAAACACCCCTATCAATAAGAAGCCACAAGACTTTAAAATACTTCATAATTTCTTTTGTCTCAAAATAAATATTTTTCAAAATACAAGAATAATCATCTAAAAAAATAAAATTAATCCCATAAATGACACTATTACAAGATCAAGTCACACTGCAAAAACACACATAATAGAAGGGAAAATATGTGGAGAAAACAGAAAAGCAATGAAGCACAGATTTGCAGAGAGTCCTCTACTGCGACGATCCAATTTAAAAATACAAAAAAAAAAAGAGAAAAAAAATACCTTATTAATGAAGTGAAGGAGAAACAATCTCCAGATTCTCCACTGATTCAAATCGTCGATGCTAACATTTTATTCCTAAATTTCACATGGAATCTGTAGAACATATAGAAGAATATAATAGACAAAAATAGATGGAAATCTTGGGGATTAACCTGTGGTAAAATCAACAGAGAATAGATGGATATCTTGGGGATGAATCTGTGGTTAAATCAACAAAAAGAGGTGAAAAAAAATAGTAATGAATCGGCCAGAAGAGAGGTGGAGACGTGATTCAATGAGATAGAAAATAGAGGAAATAAGTGAAAATTGCCATTTGATCCACCTTATTTTCACTTTGACCTTTGACTTATTTAAAAAAAAAAAAAAAAAAACACATAATTTAAAGACACCTTTCCAAAAATACTCCTCTATCTTCCTCTCTTTCTTTGTCGACGGTTTGAAAAGGAAAAATCAAATTCACTGACAGTCGGCAGTCCAGACATCTCCCTCACCAAAGAACTTCCGGTTGTCGACTTTTAAGAGTTGTAAAGATTAGTTTTGTGAAATTATAATTAAATTATTGGATTTTGTTGAGTTTTAGTTAAATTATTGGTTGGAATATGATTTTTGTGATATGAAATGCATGATTTAGGCCCCGTTTGGTACACATTAATGAAAAAATGAGAATGAAAAATATATCTGTTACGAGCCCCACACAAGAGATAGAAAGTCAAATATGGTGGTTTGATGTGATGGATAACAGTCATATTTTTAATTATAATGGGCAAATAATGAGAAACAAACAAGGGCTTAGAGTAGATTTGCGTATAGATGAAGTGTATTGGCCAATTTTTGGTGTTTGGGGAGCTCCAACTCGTCGAAAATGGTGGAATCCGACGAGTGGAGATGGATTTTGGTTGCAGTCGGCCAACTAACAGCCAGTTAATTTAAAGAAATTTGTTATTTTAAAATTAATTTTTTAATTCTAATTTCAACTTTTTATGTTAAATATAATTGTAATTGTAATTTTATTTTAAATTTACATATTTTTTAATTATAATTTTAATGTAAAGAAATTTGTTATTTTAAAATTAATTTCAAAATAAAATTTTATTTTTTATTTTAAATTTAATTTTAGTTTTTAATTTAATTTAATTTAATTTTAAATTTTCTTTTTAATTTTAATTTTAATTTAAAGAAATTTGTTAATTTAGAATTTATTTTCAAATTAATTATTTAATCTAAATTTTGACTTTTTAATTTAAATTTAATTTAAATTTAAATTTTCATTTTAGTTATAATTTTAATTTAAAGAAATTTTTTATTTTAAAATTAATTTTAAAATTACTTTTTTAATTCTAATTTCAAATTTTTATGTTAAATTTAATTGTAATTGTAATTTTATTTTAAATTTACATTTTTTAATTATAATTTTAATGTAAAGAAATTTGTTATTTTAAAATTTAAATTTTCATTTTATTTATAATTTTTTATGTAAAGATATTTGTGATTATAAAAATACGGTTAAAAATTCGATTCGCTTAATTTTGGGTTATTATGCTTCATTCCATTATTTCATGTACAATGTTCTAATATTCTGTTTCAATTTTTGCATAATGTATTATTATCTAGATGCAGAGTTGAGACAGATGTCAGGCAAAGTTACGTGGAACGATAACTTTGATAGCTTCACACAGGTCCTGGAGCTGCTGGACGACCAGCATGCAGATATGCTGCGTCAGTCCTTTCCGTGGCCTCTATACCCTATGAGAGAGTTGCAGTATTCGAGTTAGATGATCGATACTCTTTTATGTCGGCTGTTGAGTCCAGTTAACGGTGATGCCTTCCATTTCGACCTCGGGGGCAAATTCGCTAGCTTTTCCATGTTCGAGTTTGCTCTGCTGACTGGATTGAAGATTACGGGCGATGAGGCAGCTAGCGACGGGACTCAGAGAAGAAATATGTTGTAGGACACTTACTTACAGGGATAGGGGCGGTGGTTTTGCCTCAGCTGATGAACGCGATCAGGAGGTGTGACGAGATGTTGGACAAACTGAAGTTAGGTCTGGTCTATATCATTGAGAGCGTGATGCGATGTCACCACAAGAAGGCTACGATCAACCTCTTCCACCTCGAGATCGTCGACGACATAGATCGCTTCAACAGCTATCCATGGGGCCGCCGATGTTTCAAGAACACCGTCCACATCTTCACTAGACTGTACTAGCCTAAGGGACCTTGGCGCTGCAGGTAAATGATTAACGCAATCAATGTTAAAATATTTTTTCTATTGAATTTGTATGCAATAATTTATGTGTTGCAGGTCTGGGAGTATGAGACCGTCCACATATTGGGTACTCGCTTTACGCGACGAGAGGAGACACGCTGCCCTCGGATGCACCACTGGCGAGCATCTCGAGCGAAGGGATGTCCCACTGAAAAATAGTTATCGGCTCTCCTCGATAACCCTTATGTGAGTATTATAAATTTGTGATTTATATTGTACATAGTTTAACATTACATGATTTTATCTTTTTAAAATGTCAATATGTCAGCTTGAAGTAATAGCTCATTTGACGTCATCAATGGAGGAGGAGGCACAGGGTCTCGTGCATGAAGTAGCTGTTCAGCACACCTAAGACGACCAGATGTCCAATTTGATCCCCGATCGAGACTGTGTAAGTGAATTATTGATTAATATTTTGTATGAGTAAGCAATTATTGAATAAGTTAATAATATGTAAGTTTGTATAGAACTGCGAGCCAGTTGATCAGGCATCACCTCCGTCGGCAACATCACCTTCGCCGAGAGCATCATCTCCACTGAGGGCATCACCTCCGCCGCCAGCGTCACTTCCTCCCCCTCAGGGTGATTATTCTGATGATCTGTACCATCACCTGACTGATTTATGGTGCAGGAGGTCGGCGCGCTGCGTCGAGAGCTGATAGGAGTTATATCAGAGGAGGTTGGCGCACTACATCGAGATATGGTGGAGTGGGTCGAAGATCTGGGATATCAGTTGGTAGGGAGGGTCTAGGATATAGCTGATGATGTTCGAATGCTACGTGGGCATTTAGGGGACCTTCATGATGAGGTGACAGCACTTCGAGGTGATATAGTAGGCAGACGATGGGTTGACGGAGGTTACGATCGGGGGGTGATCAAGAGGATAGAGATGGTGGTCATCCACGGTGGTGGTCGGAGGATGCATAGAACTCCTTTTTTCGGTCCATGAAGGATAGGGTGGACTCGAGGGTGGAGAGGGAAGGCCCTGAGGGCGGAGGAGGTAATGGCCTCGAGGTCGGAAGTGGGAGTGGCCCCATTGGGGATAGGAACGACGATCGAGGAGGTGGTGCCAACGATGGCGGATGAAGGGGGTTGAGGAGGTGGTGTTGACACGGGTAGATGAGGTGGTGGGCCCCTCGGGAACGAAAACGGGAGCGACGATCGAGGAGGTGGTGACGACGGGGACGGGGGAAAAGGAAAGCGTGGAGGAGGTGGCGATCATCGGGGCGGAGGAGAGGACGATGCCCGAGGTAGGCGAGGAGAGGACGACGACCGTGACTGGGCTAAAAAAACATGTTGTTGACTTGCCGGAGCTGGTGGTAGGCAAGAGGCCGAGAGTGTCGTCACAGTACATTGTTTCTCCCGTCACGGCTGAGACGAAAAGGAGGAGGTTCGTCGATGGGACGATCCCCAACCTATTTCGGGAGGTGGACCATACTAAGTGAAAAGTGTTCGAGACGGAGTGGAGAAGAATGTTGCCAGGGTTAGCATTCATGATATTAGTACATACCAGTGATCGTTACATGTATACGCTTTTTTAACATTTCTCTGTTTTTTTTGTCAGGACCAGCTGTACAATCGGTACTGTGACGATCTCCGATACTTATAAGTGGTTCCACGACATCATCACTTCAGATGCCTGGCTTGCTGACGATGTAAGTGAAGTAGTCATACTGTTAATTTTTATGACTTGTATATCATAGTTTGTTTATGCAATGAAATAATCCATTTTGTATTGCTATTTTTTAATGTAGCACATCGACCTGGCCAAGTCATACTCAATTTGGAGCTCGGACGAAGCATTGACATTGAGTACCAGTCACTCCAACATGCTCGCAAGGAGTACGCGGTGCCCGACTACCTGCTTGAGTGGACCATGGGGATGTGGCCACATGTCGGGGGGAAGTCATGGGAGGGTTGTACACATATGTACATACCAGTGATCGTGAATCATCACTGCATGGCTTTGGAGATTGTGTTCGATGAGTCTACTATATACATGTACGACCCAGGGTCAGCTTGAGCAAAATTTGGAGCCAATTGTTGTTTTTATCCCTATGATAGCTAGACAGGTGGGATTGACTGTGAATGACATATTAGCCATCGTGTAGGATACGATCACAGCGATGCAGACAATATCATAAGTGGCTCTAAATTTTTTAAAATTTAATACTTAAATTTTTTTGCTACACGGTACTGATCGAACTCATTTTTGTTCATTTGCAGGGGCGATTGTGGCATTTTTGCATTAAAGTACATTGAATTTCTAAGTATAGCACATAAGGTTGATGGAATCAACCAATCCTGGATACAGAGTTGGCGAAACAAGTTGGCGTGCGACTTATTCTATTTGAATAGTGATCCATAGATTTATTGTAATTATTAGTTTTAATTTTTTGTAATTACGAAATAATTGTTAACACTGTAAATATTGATTTGTTGTACTTACGAAATGTTTGTAACTCACTATGATGGATTATGAAAGATTATTAACTACGACAGCAATTAATTTGTTATCGTATAATAAATGCGAACACTGTTTAATTCAAATGGACAACATTACCAAATGATCTAACTATCATTTAGAGGAGCATGACTTATATAATATTGGCGAGTATGCCTAACTGATTTGCACCGACTGCACTTACGTGGTCGAGAAAATTCTCCGATAGATGGTATTTTAGACGTATTTGGACGTCCATAACCACGCGGTTCAATGAAAGGTAGCAACAATGTATTGAGTGGGCGAATATAGTCGAGGACTTCCCACTCAGTTTAGTTTAGCAGAGAAAATATTGTCTCAGCATACGCAGCTCTCCAATAATCAGTCGTGTAATAATGAGAGCACAATGTTCTAGCTGCAAATCCTCGATACATAGCAACCGCGATTGCATGCTCACACGGAAAAGTCTTCAACTGAAATTCTTTACAAATGTATGTGTTATCAGTTAAGTCTACCATGTATGCCATATTACCTGTGCATTCCACTGAGAAGTGCGACTCGTCTAGTGGTTCGACATTCAACTGTCTCACAAGTTTTGCAACTTTGAATAGCTTTTCCCCTTGCGCCGTGGCTAGCATGCTCGTGCAATTCTGTGATTCCGCACGTCGATCGTGAAACCACTGTTGCAACATGATACAGATATTATCAATCAGTGCAAAAATGGGTAATTCTCGATCCTTCTTGAATAATGCATTGAGAGACTCCGCGTTGTTTGACGTCATCATGTTGTATCGATGTTCTGAAAAAATGAGAAAGTCCAATGTTCAATCCCCATTTTTGTTAGATAATCCCATGCATCGAATGATTTACTTCTTATTTCAATCATGAACTTATTATACTTTTCAACACTGTAGGCTTCAGCCGCTCTTCTGAACAATGAAACGATACCTTTGCCTCGATACCTGGTCTTCAGATTGCCTTGAATATGGTACATGCAATACCATGATGTGCATCTGGAAAAACTTCAGCGATACCATTTATTAAAGGCTGTCCCCGATCTGTTATAAATGCAAGGTCCTCGACTTCCCCGATTACTTCTCTTAACTTTGTAAAGAACCACCGCATCGACAGGTCATTCTCACTATCGACTATGCCGAACGTAAGAGGGTAAATTTGAATGTTGGCATCTTGACATATTGCAATAATCAACTTGTCTCGATATTTGGATTTCAGTGTTGTACAATCAACTAGAGTTAGGGGTTGTATTGCATTTTGAAATCCCTGAATGCATTGTCCAAGAGCCATGAAGAAGAATTTGAAGCAATTTCCACCCTCTGTCTCAATAGAAAAATTTCGAGCCAGGATTAGTTTTCTCCATGTTATGGCAATACCTGGCCAATTTAGCATAGTTTTCCTCTGCAGAGCCCATTAAATCCTTAAACACACATTTCTTGGGCTTCCAGGACTTCTGGTAGTTCAAGACTACTCTGTACTATCGACAAACATCATTAATGATGTCCGATGATCTGTAGATCGTACGAGGATCCTGATACTTGTGCATTATCTGTCAACAAATAAACCAAGCTCGAGCTTGCCTGTGATCATTTCGGCGTAATCCCACTTCACAAGTATGTTCCCGTGTGTACTTGCGAACTACAAAGCATTCATTCTTGTTCATCTTCATCACTGGCAAACGCCAACAGCAACTATCGTCTACGCAGGCAATTGTCAACAACGACTTGTACGATTTTTTCATTTTAAACTCAAAGTTGTATTTCAGTGCAATTAAATGTAAAGCTTCCTGCAAATATTTTTTTCGTTTCAAACAGTTGCTCGATATACATATCTTCATTATCAGGAACCACACGGGAGGAGTTAGAGGATTGTCCACTCGATCCGGCCCCTGAGGTCCCATCTCGTCATGTCCCTGTCGGGATAAAGCGATCAAATCCTGGTCTGGAAAAGTATTTAAATTTTCACACTCATTGTCGTGAACCACGGAAGAAATTATGTGAATAACTGTCTTTGGAATAACCGTATCATCTTCACGAGCTATCTGGATCGTATCCCAAAAATCATTAGCATTGTTATCCCCTCCATCTGAGTCTACTTGTTCACCTTCGACGACATCCTTCCTCACTAAAGTCACGCAAACAGGAGTCGAGTGTCTATCATTCATTTCAAACAAATAATTCACTTCGACATCAAAAGAAATCGTCATAGGTGGACTCAGAACTTAATGATCGCTGAATTTAAATTTAAATTTCATGTCATACTGAGAAAGATCGACATTTAACTTGTTCCGTAAAAGATTATAGAGTTCTGCATACGTTGTTGTCTCTGTTATGAAAATTGGGAAACCACCACGTTTATCGCTCGTCCATTTCCATATCCATCGACCTCTTTCATCCAATTCGAAATCACCAAAGTAACAAACTAGGACTACAACCATATCTGCGTGACGAAAAAAATTTTTAATTGCAAGAAAATATCGAACGAAATAGGGAGAAAAATTAAAACAGCCGACTGTCCATCCGACTATCCAGCCGGCTGTTAAATAGTTCGGCTATCCAGTCGAATTTTTTCAACTGTTAACTGGACAGTCGGTAGTTCAAATTCGCTGTCCAGCAGAATAAACACACCAAATTTTTGCAGATTAATTTTTCAGTATTAATGCAGATGAATTTTTTCTCATCAAAAACTTAAAATTTTTCACAGATCTATTAAAAAAACTATCTACATTAACATATATGTCGAAATAAATTTTATCTATGCAAACATAAAATAATTTAACAAAAATAAAATTAAATATGCGTATTATAAACTTACTGATCTGATGAGATTGATATAAAAAAATTTTAGCTACCGCATTCGATGAATTTTCCAAATCTTGAGTTTCTAGCAAATGAAAGAAGAAAGTGTTTTTATCTGTGTTGGAGTAAACAAATATGAGAAGTTTGTTGATTTTTATATTTTATGTGGGAAGTGTTTGGCTTTTATTTGTTAACAAAGGGGTAATAATGTTTTTTTAGACAAAACCTTCTTTTGTTATTGCATAATATGCTTAAGGGCATTTTTGTCTTTTAATACTCAATAGGTCATTGTCATAATTTTAAGAATTCAACAAGTCTAAATGAAATTTTCCTTCTTGGACAACACCATTTTTAAAAGTACCCGAGAAAATAGGTTAGAAAATGTGACACCGATGGTAAAATGTTGAGCATCTTGGGCTTCTTAGTGGGCCTTTAAAGAATGCTTGTATTAGGTTTAAATAAAATTTTATTTTATTTTATAGCATTATAGGTAAAAATGCTATCTTTAAATGTTATAAAAGGTACAAAATGATGTAGTTTAGGCCAGATTTTATAACTATGGTTGTTATATCATAATTACTATTGCTAAAAGTGGATAGGTTCCATGAAATGGTGAAAGTAGATAAAACAAAGTTGTGGTTCAATGAAATATACTATTAATAAAGTTCGACAAATTTTTTAGTAAACAAAAGTTTTACCAAACAAACACGTCTTGCCCCCGTTTGAGTCCCATTATTTCTCATTATATTATATTAAAATTTTCTCTCTCTTACTTTTAACCACACAATTTTCAATAAAATAATATTACGCGTAAATAAAATTTTTTTCAACCACTTATTTTTCAAAAAAATACTATTCATCTCATTATAATTTACAAATAATAGAACTCAAACGCCCTTTGCCTTTCCTCAATGGAGGTACGAACATATATTTTCACGAAAATGCTGATTGTCCAGGCCAAAAAACAGGGTGCCGAGGTGTTTCCACCTCGGCCGTCGGATCTGAAAAAAAAATGTATGGGATCTGGGGGCTGAGGTGATGCCACCTCAGCCCCCTATTTTTTACCCTGTTTCTCAGCCTGGCTCAGAAGCAGAACTCATATTTTCAAATCAATGTCTGTGTTAAATTCTTATTTAATAAAGCTACAAGATGACGTTCTGAATAAAGTTGCTTGGCCAGAGTCACATATAGCAGCTCTCTGAGGTTCTTTAATACTTTGACATTTTTCACATACTATAAAATACTCATTACGTGAAAATATTTAACTCTTAACACGTGTCTTTCCTATATTTTATATGGAAAAAGCCCAGTGTACAGGGCTTTTTCTACAGGGTTTATACAGGGGCCCTCACTGTAGCGAGGGCCCCAAATGTATTAAAAAAAAATTTAACGCGAGCCCACCAATGTGAGTACCTGTAAAATATCTGGCAAAAATAACCCTGTACATATAGGTCGTCTAATTTTATATACCTTACATGTGGATCTTTGGGTGCTTAATGAAGTTTGTCTCGACCTATTATTGGGAGTGCATTCTTAGCCATGGCTCACCGGTTACCGAATCTTGGAGGCGACCACTTGGACGTGTTGCACCGGATTAAATATCTTGAGAGGACGAAATCAGTCTTAGAAAGACGGTGATTTATCTTATATGGTTGATTACTTGAAAAAATTGATTTACCTTTAATTTCGCCAGTGGATATTACCAGCTTCCTAACATCTTTATTTATTTATGTCCCCATCCCACCCATTTTTTTAGCAGAATTATTTACAAAGAGTAATTGCCCCTGCCTGGCTGCCTCCTCCCCAAAAGAAGAGAAACTTTCTGCTTTTCGTCCAGCCGGGATTGTTGAGATAATATTAATGATTCACATGTTCTAACTACCCAATTAAGGGTCTCCACTCTGTCCTTTTTACTCTCTAAGTATGAAAATGATTTTTTTTTTTTATGTAAATTTCTTAAAATAAATTTAGTAAAAATGACTTTTTGAATAATGTACGATTAAAAAGTAGAGAATCGTTACGAGTCCACATACAAAATTATTTTATTTAGAGATTGTATGGTTAAAAATGGGTTTTAAAAAAATGTACCAAAAAGTGCCTAAACCTACTTTGGAAAATGTTTACATAGTTGTTTTTAATTGTTTATAAATAGATAAAACGAGTCGTGGATAAGTATGCAACACTTGTAAATTTCAGGACGTTGTTTGACTTTTAACAAGTATTTACTTATGAACACTTGCCAAACATATTTGAAATTAATTCAAATTTCTTTGTTTCAATTTTAAAAATTTAATCTCAAATATTTCGATCAAAATTTTTTTCAAGACTACTATTTTAGGAGGGGAAAAAATGCGTACTATTATAAAAATAACAGAAGTAGTTTTCTCTTTAAAATAATTAAAAACTAATTCAAATTACAATTAATCTATAAGTACAGATTTTTCTTAACAGAATTGGTACAGAAAGACACTTGTTTTCTTGTAATTTGTTGTTGTCAAAAACTGTTTTTGACAATAACCAATTACAGAAAGACAACTATTTTTCTGTACAAATTCTGTAAAAAATCAGTACTTATAGCATTGTTATTCAAATTATGATGGAAGTGTGAAGAGAATGTAATATGTCAAACTATGCACCAAAAAAGAAAAAAATAATAAAAAAAAAATCAGATAATCAAATTAATTCCCTGTTTGACCCCTATTTTTCGGTAATGAAAATGGGAGGAATAATATTTTTTTTGAAAAATGAGACGTTGAAAAAGAAGGAAAAATTTTCGATTTACGTGTAATATTATTTTATGAAAAATTATGTGGTTGAAAATAGAAAAGAGAAAAATGGAATCTAATTTAATGGGCCAAACTGGGGCTAAGCTTCACATAGCTGGAACGAGTATAGGGCCAACCACCTGGTCCACCTTTGAATTGAATATTGGACTAATTCTTCTCATCTATGAATTGCTTTATATTCCATCCACGTAAATTAAGGATTCAATTCACTTACGAGTTGCCTAAGCCTATTTTTTACGACTTCATTACCCTCTTCTTGCAGCGAAGGCTCTGTTATCGCCACACCATGGAAAGTTCTAAAATCGGTAGCAAGATTACTTGCAAAGGTACTGAATTTCGCCATGCATGTAAATCTTGATTCATTGACCATGGCCAAGAAAAAGTTTTTTTTTTTTTTAAAGTGAAGAAATTTGCATATTTTTCATATTCTTGCACATTCTTATGCAGCTGCTGTGGCCTATGGTCCTGGTGAGTCCTTGGTCGTAGAAGAAATTGTGGTTGATCCTCCTCAGAAAATGGAGGTCCGAATCAAGATCCTGTTCACTTCTATTTGCCATACGGATCTTGGCGCTTGGCAAGGCAGGGTATGGCAGCGTATTATGTAAATATATACAGACATTTACGTGCTTACTTCATTATGTAAACATTTTAACTTTTCACAACTCTGGACATTCATGTGGTTGAACCGTTGAAGAATGAAGCCCAGAAAGCATTCCCTCGAATTCTAGGCCACGAGGCCTCTGGGTAAGAAGCTAAAACTATTAATGAGTGCCAAATTTATTTATTTATTTAAATTTTGCTTCAACATTTGCTCCTCCCTGTTGGTAATGAGGCTTGGTCATAACACCAACTTGTCTAAAAGTTTAAACTATCAAGAAATAAAACATTTATCTGTTTATACTTTGTCCTCGACAAGTATATGCTCCTTCCCGGTGACAGGGTTGTTGAGAGCGTGGGAGAAGGAGTCACGGACTTGAAAGCTGGGGATCACGTCATTCCCATTTTTAATGGAGAGTGTGGTCACTGCGTCTACTGCAAATCCGAAAATACAAATTTATGCGAAAAATTTCGAGTAAATCCCTTCAAGTGCGTTATGCTGAATGATGGAAAGTGTAGGTTTTCGACCAAAGATGGCAAGCCCATATTCCATTTTCTTAACACGTCAACTTTCAGCGAGTACACTGTTCTTGATTCTGCATGTGTCGTCAAGATTGACCCAAAAGCTCCCCTCAACAGAATGGTTTTGCTCAGCTGTTGCTTCTCTACTGGTAATCAGTTACTCTTTTTCCACCTACAGCTGGAGACTTAGAGACTCATTATTAACAAAATAATAATAATAAATGTTGCATAAATTTGAAAGGAACCATATTCATAAAATCCTTTCATAAAATCATAAATTTCATGTTGAAATCAAAGAGACAACAAAAAGTGCGGAAACATACCTTGATCCATGAATCTTACTGCTTTAATTGGGTTTTGATCTTCCAATTGATACGTGATTCTCCTTCCTTTTGGTTTTCTTCAAAGTCTCTGTTGATGGGGATGCAGAAATATTTTCCAAAGAAAATCACGTTCAAATTGGGAACCATAACCACTTTTAAAAATAACTGCTATTGGCAGTTATTAACTTTAAATTATTTCAAATCGGCCCCTCATCAATTCAAAATAACACCTTCTGGTCTCTACACTTTAATCCCATAAAATTTAATACCCATTAGTCCAAAATTAAATCCAATGAATCACTTTATCGACTATATTTACTTTAAAATAGCACCACACATTCTAATAAATGTACATGTGTGGCCCCTAAGTTGGAATTTTTTTTTTTCCAACAATCTCCCACTAGGCCAAACATGTTACATTATAAATGTGCACAGACTTATGAGCTCAAAATTGTGCTATAGTTATTAAAGGTATTTCCAAACAATCTCGTCCATTAGTTACATCGATGTAGGATCAAAGCGATTTTCGTCACATTTAGCGTGACTAAATCCATCAATGGTCACGTACACCCATACAACCAAATGACATAGATCAATTATGGGAGTGTAGCATGGAAATTACATGTTATGTGATCCGAACATGTCTATTTCCAACTGGTCCAACCTTATTTCTTAAGTGAGATCAGTACTGAACATAATAACAGAGTGGAATGAACTGAATACTTTATTTCTGTACAGAAAATATCCAAATACATAAATGTGTTCAAAGAACTAAACATATATAAAGCAATAAGAATACAAACTCCCACTAAAACATGATATCCTCAAAAAATACAACACCCATATGAGCGGTGTGCTCATGAAAGACCTTGGGTGGTAATCCCTTAGTAAGCGGATCCGCAATCATGGAGTTTGTTCCAATGTGCTCTATAGAAATCTGTCCACTCTGTACTCTTTCCTTCACAACCAGGAATTTAATGTCAATATGTTTTGATTTAGATGAGCCTATTGTTGTTAGAATATAGAACTGCTGAGTTGTTGTCACAATACAACTTTAGTGGTCTTTCTATGCCATTCAGAATGCGCAGCCCAGTGACAAAATTTCGCAGCCATATTCCATGATTAGATGCCTCATAGCATGCTACAAACTCTGCTGCCATGGTAGAAGAAGCTA